>NW_011357369.1:4091656-4098784 GCF_000735185.1 Notothenia coriiceps
CTTCTGGTGAAAAAAAAAGGTTGATGATATTCGCTCTTCTTTTTCTGACTCACCTTTAGTCACCGCTGGGTCACCAGACCCTCCTTTCACCCACACACTGACCTCCTTCTTACCCTCATTACCTCTGCCCGTCCTACCACCTGTCCTCTGGACCCTATCCCCTCAAACCTCCTTCAGACTATCGCTCCTGATATTCTACCGTTTCTCACCCATTTCATCAATACTTCTCTAACTACTGGTCACTTTCCAAACAGTCTCAAGGAGGCAAGAGTAAACCCTCTCCTAAAGAAACCCACTCTCAACCCGTCTGATGTTATAAACTACAGGCCTGTCCCTCTCCTCCCCTTCCTGTCTAAAACACTTGAACGCGCTGTCTTTAAAAAACTCTCCTGTTATCTCCATCAGAACAACCTTCTGGATCCGCACCAGTCTGGTTTCAAGGCAGCTCAACAGAAACCGCTCTCCTTGCTATCTCTGAGGAACTGCACACTGCTAAAGCAGCCTCCCTCTCCTCTGTCATCATCCTTTTGGACCTGTCTGCTGCATTCGACACAGTGAATCATCAGATCCTCCGTTGCACTCTCCAAAAACTTGGAGTTTCAGGCACTGCACTTTCCCTCCTCACCTCACACCTCAAAGACCGTACCTACAGGGTAACTTGGAGAGGGTCCGAGTCCGACCCTTGTCAATTAACTACAGGGGTCCCTCAGGGCTCTGTTCTTGGTCCCCTCCTCTTCTCTCTGTACACAAACTCGCTCGGATCGGTCATTAGCCCGCATGGTTTTTCATACCACTGCTACGCTGACGACACCCAACTAATTCAGTCCTTTCCCCGCTCAGAGACCCAGGTCGTCGCACGCATCTCTGCTTGTCTAGCAGACATCTCTCAGTGGATGTCTGCTCGCCACCTCAAGCTCAACCTTGACAAGACTGAACTGCTTTTCCTTCTGGGAAAAGATTGTCCCACTCTTGACCTAATAATAAATTGGCCCCTCTGTTGTTTCCCCGACTCAGACTGCAAGGAATCTGGGTGTGACCCTAGATAACAAACTGTCCTTCACTGCAAACATCGCTGCTACAACCCGCTGCTGCAGATACACTCTTTACAACATCAGGAGGATACGTCCCCAGCTGACCGAGAAAGCGACGCAGGTTCTGGCCCAGGCTCTCGTTATCTCACGCCTAGACTACTGCAACTCCCTCCTGGCTGGTCTACCTGCATGTGCCATCCAACCTCTGCAGCTCATCCAGAATGCAGCTGCTCGTCTGGTGTTCAACCTTCCTAAATGTTCCCACACCACACCGCTCCTCCGCTCCCTTCACTGGCTTCCAGTAACTGTTAGAATCCACTTCAAGACAATGGTACTTGCGTACCATGCTGTGAATGGTTCTGGCCCTTCCTACATCAAGGACATGCTTAAATCATACACCCCAGCACGTGCACTCCGCTCTGCATCAGCCAAACGACTCGCTGCACCCTCGCTGCGAGGGGGACCCAAGTTCCCATCAGCAAAAACACGTCAGTTTTCTATCCTGGCTCCAAAATGGCTGAATGAGCTCCCCATTGACATCAGGACAGCAGACTGAAAACTCATCTCTTTCGACTCCACTTCGAGCAATAAAAAAAACCAAAACTTAGATACTAACTAAGCACTTATATACTAACTAAGCACTTATATACTAACTAAGCACTTCCATACTAAGCACTTATATACTTTCACTGGAACTGATCAGGTCAGACCAGATAACCTATTGCACTAATCTGTGTTGTGGCTATGAGGAGATTCAGTGAATATTCAATAATGTTAAACAATCTTTATGTACCTCGCTTATATAACTGCTACCCAGGAATAAGTGACATTTATATGTGAAAATGAACAACTCCTTGAATGTCCAAATCTACCAATCAGAATGGAGAATCATACTAAGCCGTGTAATAAGTTAGGGACAATGTGCAGTGGTGCGGTCATGAGTAAAAAGAGAACATGTGATTTTTCTTTATAAAAGGCTATACTTAACACCCCAACAACATGACTCACAATATTGATTTGAAATGGTTTGATTGACTTTTGCAAAGCTTCTGTCAAGGAAAATGTTTTCCTTTACACTGCGTACCAGCGCCTGGAACTGTGGTGATGGCAGTTACTTTTTTAAAACATAAAATGTACTGAACTTTTTTCTGCAAATTGATAGGACTGCATACAGTCCCTTGATCCTCCTGAGCAGTGGTCTGTTAGTGAAAATTAACAACCTTTGGAAAGTCCTAGTGTTGATCTAAGTTATGTAATGAAACTCCTTACCTGGTAAAAAAACGGAATGCTCTTACTATAAAGTGGTATGGTATCTCAAATGATCTTTGATGGATATTTACTCAGAGGTAAAGATCATGATCTTATAACAATCAATTTCAGTTAGGCTTGAATTGGGAGATTGTGTGATTTTGCATGTTCTCAAACTATTGGGCAGGGATACCTATGAAATCTTGTTTTAAAACCTCATGAACCTCATGACCTTTAACACGGGTCACTTTTCTTTACTACCAAAAGTATTAAATATTCACTCTAACTTCTGTGTTTGGAAAGGACAAAGCAACATTTCACTTTTTGTTCTGTCATCTGTTGTTTTTGTCCAACTGAAGATGCTTTTTGCCAGAACATTTCAGGACAGTTTGATACCTTTTTACAAAACATAATTCTTAACATTGTAGCAAACGGGAAGTTCACATTGTAACCATTGAGATGTCAGGTTTACCCAAATTGTTCTTCTGTGTAAGGGATGAAAACAAACTTTTTAGATCAACCAATCAATCATACCTGTCCTGAGTATTTTATGGTAATACGCTGTCGGGGTCCATAACTGACATATTAGTGTATGCATGCCGAATTACAAAGGGCTTAATTTTTTCATCTGCCTATCCATTTCTTGATGTCAATCCAGGTCTGAGTCGTTTTGTGGCAGGGTATGCAAAACTATTCTCCCTAGCCATTTCCTCCAGCTTCGCCTGGGGGATCCTAGGGTTTTCTCAGGCCAGATGGGACATATGACCCCTCGAGCACTGTGTCTGCCTCAGGTTTTCCTACAAGTTAATGGAATAATACCACAGAAAAGAGTCCAAGAGGTAGTATCCTAATCAGATGCCAAAACCCCCTTTAAATGGCTCCTGGAAAAATTAGCTACTTCTTGATGGCCAAACTCTTCACTGACACATGGGCTGTGACATGTAAACAGACATTTTAAATACACCCCTGCAAATAGTTTGCATCAAAATTATTCAAGTGCAAGGAATTGATGCTAATATGTGACAGTTGCAACACTCCAATATAAAATATTCTAGAATCAAATATTCTAGATTGGCGCAGGGAGAGAAGAAACTACTCTTACTAGACCCAGAGCATCGTCCTTCATTCTCTCCGAGTTATGGCGTTGTATAGCTTAAGCTACTTTAGGATAGTTGAGCTCCCATTTTCAGTTTGGTTTCACAGTTACTAGCCATACCTCTTGATTATAGGTAAGGAACATAATGTAGTTCAGCAAGAGCTAGACCATTATTCAACCGTCCCTCTTTACCATGACAGTCTGATACAATGTTCAAACAGTACTGTTGATCTGCTCGGTATTTCCTTCACCTGTAGACACATTCCTGAGGTACTCAAACTCTTTCACCTTGGGGGCAACTTGTTTCGATCCTGAAAGGGGCAATCCATCGTTTTTCAACATAGCTTCAGAAATCATCCACAGAATGGGTGACAAGGGATAGCCTTGGCAAAGTCTAAACACCCATTAAGGACATGATTGATTTACTTCTAAGCTTTGTCCTTCAGTTTAATACAAAATATGTTCAACTGAAGGGCTCAAGTAACATTTTTGTCACAGTACAGTGGGAATTGTTTTAGTCTATTTTTTAATACAGTTCATTTTTTGACTTGAAAAGGCAGCATGGTGAGCCAGTAACTACAGAAATTACTGCAAAGTGTGTGCGCGTTACTACCCACTTGATAACATAAAAGTATGTTTCAAAAAGCTATCAATATCTAGACTAAAGGTACCCCAAACATACTTTACTATTCATAAATACAGTCCCCAAAACGTACTGCTTTATGTAGACATACAGCGTAATGTCCTTCACATTTATAGTTTGATATTCTTTTTTTACACTCCCGCTTATCCTATAGTAAATTGATGTATCAGCTGTTATATAGATTACATGATTTTTGTTGGATTGTGTATCATTCTCAAAACAGTGAAGTTGTTGTTTTCATGAATGTCATCAGTTTATTACACTTTTGTGCAAAATTGTCATAGAAAAACCAAGAATGATTGCCAAAAGCATGTTTTTTAATTGAACCCTGACCAGTGAACAGTATCAACCATTTCTCCCTTTCTCTCATTGTTTTGCTTATAGAACATTTTGGATCCATGTATTGGTTAGTGAATTGTGGGTGATCATTGTATGTTTTACCTACTGTAAGCTGCTGATAATATAGATAACTGTGTTTATAAGCATGCTTTTAACTACACATTTTGTACAAAGGACAACTGTTTCCAATAAATACAACCTGACGCAACCCTGTAGGTGAACAGTAGCTCCCCCCCTCAACTTAAGATCCTGATAGAGCATGAGGCTCAATTGCACTGACCTGAAATGTAATTCCCATCTGAGCCACTGACTGGTTGCTGTGCGTCCCCAAACTAAAGGGAGTAGGAGCACTTACACTCCAAAGCCAGTCTAGTATAATGAGCCGACGCGGGAACGCCGGTCTTAATTCACAGCTATTCTCTAAAAGGTTAGACCGGCCCAATTAATTTTGCTGGTTAAAAAGGTCAGGGCTCTGTGTTAAAGGGCTTGGGAAAAGCTATACAAGGGCCTTTCACTGCCACCTCATTACTTAGGCTTCATCATGCTTCATTATAAAGTCGTAGACATTGTTTAAACATGATTGGAGGGTGCCAAGAGGAGGGCCTAGGCTTCTGTCAAATAAAGATAAATCAAACTAAAATGTGGTCGTAGTGACAGGTGAGCTTTCTTACATGATAGGCAAAAGGTGTTGGACCAAGCAGCAATGTCCTACCAGAAGAAGATGTTAATCAAAGTACAAATCACAAAGCATGTCACACTTCACTACAGTCAGTTCATGAGTTCACAGTAGGGACCAGGAGCTCTGAAACATTAATTCCATATATTTAGAGGTCATTTTTCGCTTTAAAACAATCCTTGAATCAAACACCATTCAGCCCTAGCATAGTTATCATTGGGAATAATTTGTAATATGCTTCTCTTTGTTAATGCATCAGCAGGGCTTCTGGACACTGTTACATTTACTTTTTATTCTATGGGTTTGAGTGAATTCCTATTTTTCCTAACTCTGAATCCTCTATTAGTCCCAATATTTCCCTTTTCCTAAAAAAAAATGTAAGACCATAAGTAGGTCAAAAATAGACCTTAACATTCTTTGAACACACAAAGGTTCAATAAAAACGTTTTTTCCTAATTTTACAATACAATTAAGATAATTATTTCGGTCCTCAGAAGCCCAACAATTCACACTCAAACACAAAAATACTTATACTTACATACTTATATATATATATATATAATATTATATATAATACAAAGTGTTAAGACACCTGAGGCTCCAGCAGACAGTGAATCTGAGTATGGGTCAGAACCTGGGATAATTAAGAGTGATCCTTCAACTGCCTGTGAAAATGAATCCATCACTCTCCTACCATAATTCCCTGCTGTTCACTCTCAAAGAGCTTTGCTATCAAAGACCACATGCAAATCATGTGAGGGAAAGTTGAAATGAATATTGTCCTATATGTGTATTGTGTAGAATAAATTAGCTACTGTTATAGCATCATTTGGCTGGAGATAGAGTGGTGCAGGAATGAGTCTTACAACCCGGATGTGAGTTAGCACTTTTAGTTTACTTGTCTCAAGTCAAAGGTTTTTTTATTCCTGAAATAAGATATGTGGTTAGCACAAGCTGTAGATATGTTTTTGGTTTGTGTGACGAAGCTAACTTCGTCACTGTGGACAGATGGCTTCGGGCCTTGCATATGTGCACATTTTTATACAGTTCATACTATTTATTGATTTTGAAAAGTGTTCCCCTTTCCCCATGTCTGTTGCCGTTGATTGTGTGCACCTGGTGCCCTGTGTTGTCTCCTCCCCCCTCACCTGTGTCCTGTTGGGTTGATTGGTCTGTGTGCATTTAGGCTCTGGGGTTTTTCTGTTTGGGGTAGTGTGTGTGAGATCCTGGCTGCAGGCTGTGCTCAGGGAAACAACAGCAGGATTGAGGCTGTGTGTCATTGTGTTGCCTGCAGCCAGGATCTCACACACACTACCCCAAACAGAAAAACCCCAGAGNTGAGATTGATGCCTCTGTTTGCATACACGTTGAGGAGCATCCCATAGTGAGACATCTCACTTCATGTTACTCTGAGAACTGGGGTTACGTAAGTAACCTATAGGTTTGGCCATTCACAATCACAAGTTAGATTTTTTTTTACATATTTTATGTTGTAGAGCCAAACTGTGAAGCTGACTGTTGAGCGGCCCGACCAAATAAGGAGGCAGAGGCAGAACATCCGAAATATAACCCGGTGTGGGCATTTATTAAATCATACACATGATATGACACAGCCTCAATCTGCTGCTCCTGTGCGCACAGTCACCAGACACCACCAGGATCTCACACACACTACCCCAAACAGAAAAACCCCAGAGCCTAAATGCACACAGACCAATCAACCCAACAGGACACATGTGAGGGGGGAGGAGACAACACAAGGCACCAGGTGCACACAATCAACGGCAACAGGCATGGGGAAAGGGGAACACTTTTCAAAATAAAATACAATAAACACTACATCAATAAATAGTATGAACTGTATAAAAATGTGCACATATGCAAGGCCCGNGTTCTCAGAGTAACATGAAGTGAGATGTCTCACTATGGGATGCTCCTCAACGTGTATGCAAACAGAAGCATCAATCTCAGTAAGCCAATCCTGATTGGCTGGTGATCTTGACGTCTACGTCAGGGAATGCACCCACCCTATAAGTAGCTTGCGCTACGACGCAGCGTCATTCAAAATAAGCACCTCTTCTCGCTTCGCCTTAGC
>NW_011357369.1:4098829-4108001 GCF_000735185.1 Notothenia coriiceps
TTTGTTATGAGTAGGAAGCATTTCGTTGAAATTCTTTTCCTTTTATTTTGGATGTTCTTACAGATTGAGCCTGCCTAATGGCTAGTGCTTGGAAAGAGCCTTCCTAGAGCTAGCGCGAGGCTGCATGGTGCAGCTATGGCGATGGTTAAGGAGCTACGGTTGCCGCGTGCTTCGCGAGCAGACCTGAAGGCGCGTCGCCGAGTACTATGTCGTCTCCTGTCTGAAGGAGTAGCGATGTTGTGCAGAGGTCGTCGTCCCGTGAAAAGGAGGTAAAGCGTCCGGAGGAGAGAGGGTTCGAGGCGCTCGACAGCCCTGCTTTCAGAGACACGCCAGGGGCGTCTGGTACGGTCGTCAAAGGGTCTAGTCGAGAGGCTTGTCTAGTCCCGTCTGCGCCGTCGTGCCCGCGTCGGCGCCATCCTTTTCCTGTTCCTTCAGTTCGTGGAGGTCCTCGAGCTGGCAGTTGTTTTTATTGGGGAAGAGTTGCGTGCACGATTGAGTCGGAGCATTGTCCGTGCATCGCAATCGTCCGAGGGACTTGAGGCCGACCGATCGCAGCGGCTCGTAGTTTAGCTGCGAGCGGAAGTTTCAGGTCCTTTTACAAAGACCCTCGAAGTAGCACGCTAATCCCGTCAGGCGAGAAGGAGCGAGAGCACGGTGGCCCAAATAACGGCCGCCAGTCCAAAAGGTCGTAGGGTCGAGCTTAGTCATCGAGGAGAGTGAGGGACGAAGACGGCTAAGAGTCGAGGAGCGAAGTCCATCCGGAATGTAAGGGATATCGGCGATTATGTAAAGGGTGCCGAAGTCTAATTTTCAAGAGCTTCCCTTCCTGTCAATTAGAGCAGTCGGCGAGTAAGACGGAAGGGGCCTTAACGCTATTTTAGGTTCAGACGTCTGGGGGCCAGTAGTTTCTGGAGGGTAGTAATCGCCGTTAAAGCACCATCGAAACCATAGACGGCACTGCAAGAGACAGAGGCAAAATGGAGGCGCTATCTTCTTAAATCTGTGATCTACGAATTTGGCGCGGTATAACCACGCTTATCGTGGTTCTACTCTCAAACAAAATCAGAAATTGCTTGTTACAAACGAGAATGGGGAGATAGACATGTAAAGGAATGTGGTAAACGGAGTCAAAGACGTTCCTACCGAGTACGGGCTTTCAGACAAGCGGGTCCGCCTCGTCCGAAACGTTATGGACGTCGGTTTTGGTCCTTTTTACACAACATGTGGTAGTGGAATGAGGGTAGATTGTAGAATCTATAATCGTCAGACGAAATAGATGAGTGGGTCTAGGACACGAAGCGATCTGATGGAGAGGCAGGTCACGAGAGGTTCCGAGGTCCAACATCCGCCAGGAGGGAGAGGAGCAAGGGGGGTGGCACTGCAAAGCAGCGTTTTTTGGGACTGCCAGTCGGCGGTTTCTTGGGTTATATCAAAGGGTCAAGTAAGCTCTTTCTGACAATTGAGTTTCCGTATGTATTAGGCCAGAAATTGGGAGTAAGGGAAAGAGGTCACAGGGCCTCTTCAGGTTAGAACTCATACGGTGTGCGTTTATGGGAGCTTACTTCTTTCCGGACTAAAGGACTAGACAGGCGATGAGGGACGAGACCGGCAAGGACGAGTCGTAGTTATCAGAGTAAAGGAAGGTCTAGTCAAAAGGAGAAGTGGTTCCGGAGCCCGGCTATTAACGCTAGTTCCATTAGTCCTCAAGCGTCCACGTTCCTCGGGCCGCGAGGTTCGTCTGTAGTGGCCTACGGAAATTTTAGTAAGGGGTAGGTAGCACAGAGTCACCCTTGTAACTCCGTCAATTACAAGACGAAGGAACGTAAAACTTAAAGGAAAAGCATTCGAGAGACGACCTAGGACCGACTTGTAAGGCAGGTCTTACGGCCGCGCGAAGGGGCCAGAAGTGCAGACCTGTGCCCGGGTGTAGAAGCGCGGCAGGTACGCTTCCGAAGGTGGAGTAAGAGGACGAAGAGGTCCGGAGTAGAGATGCATTTGCGTTACCACAGTTCACGTCGCGCGTTCTCTGTAAACAGTTGTTTAAGTGCTCTTCAAGGCTAGTATACAAATAACGATAGGAAATTGCGTATTGTCACCTGAAATGACAGCTGACAAGAGGGAAGAGCAGATATAAAGGGATTAGCGGGTGCAACGATAGGCTTGTGAGAATGGAGAGAGGAGTGATTGGTTAGCTGGGGGAGTGATGCCCCCGATCACTTAATGAGGGAGGAGAGGGTAAAGAAGTGACGTGTAATATGAATGGAGAGCTTGGTCTTCCTGCTTGAACTTGCGCTAAGCTCCATTTTACATAAAAAACACTTTTCATGGCCTTTATTCTAGGCCTTCTTGAATCAATAGGCCTGTTAGCCAGCATATGCTCCATATACTTTCGCCGCCCTCACAGGCTGTATCATGCTCTGATTTGTGAGGCAGAAATACCAGACACCAGAATAAATCTGAACCCCATAAACTGATAATGCAGCTCTTGGCATGGCAACCGCAGCCGGACAGGATTTGGACGCCGCTGGCTTTTTCTTTTTCTGCCCTCTCTCTTTTTTCTCTCTGTGTAGAGTCCGGTAATCTCTTTCTGTCTCACTCCCACTCCTCATGTTTTGATTTCCAGATTTTTCTCTGGAGCTGTCAACATTTGAGCAGTCGAGGACCAGCACGGCTGGATCCCAAAACAACAGCAACAGTCACATGAGGGCCTCAGCGTGAACTGAACCGGCCCCTGACCCTGAGGGGGACTGTAACTCAGATACAATGACCTCATGAAGCACAGGGGAGAAGGCCTGTTCTCAGGCAACACAGACCACTTACAGCACTAGGCATACACTGCATCCTCTGAAAGCGTTTCAAATGCACTCAAAACTGAATGTATAAATGGCATCCTGGTTGCATGATGCTGTGACTTAATGTGTAAATTCTATCTGTTAACAAGAAATCAAGGGGTAGTTTGACATTTTGGATCAAATGAGTTTTTGAGTTAGATGAGAAGATTGACACCAAACAAGATTTGATCCCACAAATATTCTATCAAATTTGAAAAAGAGCTTTTGTTTCCTCAGCCTTATGTTCCCATACCTCTGCATTCCCTCATTGTTGGAAAAAGCCATATGCTCCCTGAAATATTTGATCAAAGTTGAAAAATACCTTTTGTTCCCTCAGCCTTATGTTCCCTTAGCACTATGTCCCACTCATTGTTGGAAACAGCCCTATGTTCCCTCAAAATAAATTCAAATTTAAAAAAGGTTCCATTGCTCCCTCAGTTGTAAACCGTTCTCATCAAGGCATTGTTGAAAAAAAGTTTTAATTTGGGGATGGCCCATGTTCCCTAAACATAAAAAGAAGAATAGTCCACAATTTGATCGTTTAATTTTATGATATTGACCTACACAGTTATACTTAAATCTAATAATATAGGCCTAAAATATAGCAAATACCCACAACTTGTTTATAGCATGAAAGCATCTGTCATTTAAGAGCTGTTGCACTGCATGAGGGATGTACTTACCTGAGCTGGGGCAGGTGTGTACGGTGTGGCAGGGATTCCGCTTAGCATAGTTATATGACGATGGAAAACCTTATAATTACTGTCATCTTTATCCCTGGTAAGTATAGCTGTGGCTCAGCGCTTCTAGATCTGAGTGTTGCTCCATCACCGGAGCAATGAGGCTTGTCCAGGGAAACAGGAATGGCTTTCACTGTCAAGCTGCTGCTATACGGCGGTCTATAAGCCTTTAACTGGTGTGATTTTAGCTTTAATGAGTACTTCAGGAGAGAGGTATGTTGAAAATTGGTACTCTGTGCCAATAAAACATTAAAACGATGCTCCTGGAAGCCTTTATCTCTTAAAGTGTCCGATATTTTTCAACTTGTATAGACTTTTCAAATGTAATTCCTTTAATGTCGGCCGCAAAAGCATTGTGGCATTACTGAGCATTTACAGTGCAAAATACTAAATATTATTTCAATTCTGTCAAGAAACTTTGAAACAACTGTGAAGAGTTTTCTTATAGTAAAGGTTTATGAGAGCAAAACATGGAACCTCTCCTTTTACGGAAGCAATGGAAAAATATACTGTAACTGTTGGCTGGAACCTTGCATCTCCAAAATATGATCTTCGACAGCAGCTAATATGAACAGTTGTTATGGTTTTATGTTGCCCCAGTGAGTCAGATCACTTTTCCATAGGGCTAAGAGGCCAGAGCATTCCCTTGACCCACAGAGGATTCCTTCAGCTGCAGTGAAGCCATGAAAATCACAAAAGCATTATGGTGAGCAGTTTTTATCATGTCAACACCGAAGCAAATTCACCGATGGTGTTACACCATCTGGGGGAAAATCACTCTATGGCTTGCCCCTGATGACCTCTCCAGGCGGTCTGGTTGAACATCCAGTCTACAAACGATGGGCGGAGATGTTGTCCAAATCGAAACTGGGGCTGTGTTACAAGCTACCCTCCAGAGAGGTTTTGGGTCATCGAGACAGGAAATGAAATGGAAAACGGTTGTAAAACGGGTTGTGCACATGACTCATCAGGAGACCTGGCACACACAGAGGAGCAGTCTGGAGCTTGTCCGTGAGTTTGTTCTGACCTGGACTGTGTTGTAATGCCATTACTTTAATCCAGTCACATATTTAAAATACATTTGTTGTAAGAAATGTCAAAGGTCTGCTTTTAATAAGCTTCAAATTCTAAGTTGGGTTTGACAATACAGGATAATATCATGGGTATTATGAGTTGTGGTTCTCCAAAGCTAGACTCAAACCCATTGGAATATTTTGATGAGTAACCGTGTATTGCAGAGGCGCACAGATGAGCCACAGCTCCCTTAATGAGGTAGGTTTGGAACATAAACAAATAAAACATTTAAATGCGGTCTCACAAGGGATCAAATGGTGAAGCTTGGTTAGCGCCCCACGCTGTGAGAGAACAAGCCACCCTTTAGCATCTTTATGAGGTGTAAGCTTTCAACTAACCCCAATGGATACCCATACACAACATTACTAGATGGTCAGATCAATGGATATTCATAAACAACAATATATTCCACCTCAAAGCTAGTCGGAGTTGGAGTAAGGCTGGGGCGAAAAAAATGTGTCCAGTGACAAACAAAAGTTGACGTTTACTTTTTTTCCATTAATTTAGTTACCTTACCTAAAACAAGTTAGAACAATAAGTAAGTACACAGTAATGTGTAAGAAAATTATTTTTATCCAAAACGATCTTACCCTGTTGCCGAACCTAATTAGTTTTTCTTTATGTGAATAGTTTACTTTTGAAAGAATTAGCAGAATTGTTGAATTCTGGCCAATTGATGCTTTATTGGTTCTATTTGCTGGCGTATGTGTCAGCACTGGGCTCTTGACCTTTTCCTCTCTTCTTTTTTTTCAGGAAAACTTCCAGCTGGCTTTGTGTGTGGAATTACACATCCAAGCAGGGCCGGCACACAGAAAATAAAACAGCTGTCAGACAATGAATCACTGTTCTGTGACCAGACAAGTGGCTTTCCTGAGGAGTGGATGAGGAGGTTGGGACACATCCAGAATCCCACATACACACACTCTCTCAAGTGCATATATTCACTCACATTGTATGCATATTTTGCACTTATATCACAACGATCATGAGGCTACACACATAGAGAAACTAATTTACGAGTTGCATCTTCTTTTCCTGCTTGGAATAAATTCTGTCATACCTGCAATATTTCATATTTTCATATTTCAGTGTCAAATATTCTACTGAGCCAACATAAACTCGACATAATATACTGGATATATACATCAAAATGTTTTATGTTACAGTTACATCCTGAAGAGAGAAAGAAAACATTTTCTGACTTTCAAAAAATGTTTTAGTTTTTCTAGACTTCTTAAAAGTCTATCGTCTCACTTTGGCAGCAGCGCGGCTTTGCAATACCAACAGCTCACATCCTCAGACTGACCCCTGTGAACCCAGCTCCACACAACCACCTCAGAGCCTGAGGAGCTCAATGTCTCACACATGACTGTGAGGGGCTCAACGGTCTCATGGCACAGAGGAGGCTCTGAGAGCAGTCGAAGGCTCAAAGTGTAGTACATGTGTGTGTAATGGGGTTAAACAGACTGTAGGAATAAAGGCATAATAGTCAGCCAGATCTGGGTATCATGCAGTTCGAAGTTTACGTGTTTACTATAAAACTACTATATACAATACTGGCTTTTCCGTTGGAATATTTCAGAATCTTTAAATATCATTACAAATGCAAAGCCAACATACGACACAAATTGATACCAATTTGAAGCAGTAGGCACCCTGATGCAAAAGCTTCCAACAACAGTAACTGCATTTTATTCCAAAGAGTGCTCAGTATTGTGTTCATGTCCGTGTTCAAATCAGATTTCAAGAAAATTAGTTTACCTCTAAACACACATTGTTGACAACCACTTTAAATGAAAGCCACTTTATTTGCATACTTAAAGGTCTCCTATCCTATTTTTTTCAAGCCAAGGGCCCAGAATCAGGACTTCTCTAACGGGGCTGACACAGAGGGATATGAGGGATGTCTAAAATGCATGATCTGTTTGGTATTTTGAGCACACATCATAGACATGTTTTTTATATATTTGTATAGGTCTGAGACCCATAATATATGCACAAAAATAGCATGATAGGAGATATTTAAAAAATGTAATCGATGTAGAGTGGGTTGGTTCCATTCTTACCATTTTTATGAGGCTGATAACCATTGAAAAAACCCATTTAATGCACAACAGGGGTCCGCATATGGGCCTTGACAAAGAGCATTACAAAAGTCTCCCTTTGAGTGTTTTGTAAATTAATGGCATGATAGAAAGAAAATGACTTCAGAATTAAAAGGTGTAGTAGTGTTTGCTTGTTTATTAAACTCCTCAAAACCTGCATCTTGTGTATAAGGTATGACACCTGTCTATGTGTACGTTCTATACATTTTGTGTGTCTGTGTGTAAGAATTGTATTAAAGAGTAATCAAATCCGCACTCAATCTCAGGGAACCTCATTTAGTTGCATTGCAGCTTACAAAAGAAAATCAATCTCTCCTGCACATAAATTTCTCCCCGCTTGCGAGACTGTCCTCCTACCAATCATCTTTGATTGGAAAGTAATGAAATTTGCTTTTAAGGAAATGATACAAGTTTACGAGGATCATCTCATTGGGGAGAAAGAGGATAGCCTTATAGGTGTCTATTCCTTTCACAATCCCCTTGTATGAAATTACCTTGCTTTTATATCTGCTCTACCATCTGGGTCCTAATACCTCGGCAACTGATGAGATAGCCTAAAATGGTTTAAATTGTCTCTTAGAGAAGAATATTGCAGTTTACCCAACAGACGTCATGTGGGGGTAGCAGGCAGCCGAACCACTCTCCAAAATGGTTGGATCCCATTTATTCTTATTTTGTCAAAGTAAGCCTAATTAAATACCTATGATGATTTAGATAAAAATAAAAGTATTGTATTCTATGCTATGCATTACATGATAGTGATTCACGTAGGATTAGGGTATGGATAAAAGTAAAACACTTTAAACGATAATGTCTTCCTTAACATGGAGATTATCGTATATTTCATCAGTTTGAGAATTTGCAGTCGAGTATATAAATAAAAAGCTCTAAGGCTGCTATTAGTGGTGTTGAGAAACGATATTTATATCAAGCAGCTGGTTTTTGAAAGCCATGTCTTGCGTTAGGGCCAAGAAAGGGATCTGTTTCGGGGAAAAGACATCGACAAAAGGGGGGGAGAGGGGCCAGAGGAACAACCAGGAAGGTACATGACAGCCAGTCACAATGACTTTTCTTGGCTTGATGCCCACTACGTCTGCATTATTCCAGTAACATGGAATAAAATAACTGAAGATAAACATTTCATATCTCAGTTCGGTTGGCTTTTGCAAGACCATTACAATTATCTGAAGAGCGATTTTAGTTCAAATCAAAGGCTTTCTGCTGGTCCACCAATTTGGTCCTGTTTGAAATATTCAGGCAACTATTGAATGGATTCTCATGACCGTTTGAGACATTCCCAGAGGAGGACGCTTGGTGACCTTGTTGATCCTTTACTTATCCTCTAGCACCCACAGGTTGGCTTTTTCCTCAGCCATGGCTGAAAATGTGTTGGAGTTTGTAATTCTGAGACTTTAGGAAAGGTAATTTGTTGCATAGTGTGTTTTGTGTAGCAGTTTCTGTCAGATTATTAATCATTGTGAACAAAGCTTCATTGCCGGTTACATTTCACTGACTGCATCAGCTCTTTATTTCAGATATTGCAACAAGGGAAAACTCAGGAAGAGTTGGATAGAGACGTTTTTTAATTTAACGGTCCCATGTCATGGCCATTTCTACTGATCATAATCACATTGTTGAGTTATACTAAAATAGATTTATACTGTGCAATTTTCCAAACTCACATTGGTTTCTCATACAGCATCTCTGTAAAGTATGTGTATTCACCGGTATTCACTCTCTGTCCTAAACGGCTTGTTGGAGCTCCTGCCCCCCCCTCCCTGTGAGCCCAGTGTGCTCTGATTGGTCGGGACGTTGCTGTTCAACCCTTGGGGAGTTTCCCCCCGCGGTACGCTCGGCTTGAAGCAACGGAGGCGAGCCCCCCCCCCCCCCCCTGAAATTGTTTTTTTCAAACCTCATTGGGGACGGACATCGCTCATTTTGAAAAAAGGGATTGTGTCTCTTCTGGACAGCTACGACGGGGTATTGCGGAGAACCCTCTTAAGGAGTAAAGGTAACAATATGAAGGACCATGAGACTGCACCCTATGGGAAAGTCGCTAAGTAGCTGCTATACATGTCGCTCCCGACTTCTTGCTACGACAGGATGTGTGAAACAACCTTGTCGTCCTCCTCCAAGCCGTGAACAACAAACATAAATATACAAATTTTGTTTGTTCCATAAGATGGTGCTGACCTATTTCAAAAAGCCCCACGAGTAAACCTACGCCTCTTCACGAGAGGCGTCTGGCGTACGAGTCGCCGGCATATTTGGAAAAAGAATGGAGTTATAGTTCGGTGTGAATAACACCAAAAATGAAGCCCGAACTCACAAACACAAAGCGAGTCTACTCAAATCGACAAGAGCGAATAGCGGCTGGGCCTTCGGACCGACGAGGAGCGTCGTCTAGCGGTCGGTTGCTCGG
>NW_011357369.1:4108046-4133180 GCF_000735185.1 Notothenia coriiceps
ATGTAGTCTTACAGGACTAAAAAAGAGACTCACTGATCTACCTACAGGACGATAGTGGACTTCACTTTACTCAGAAACTATAACCTGTCAAAAACCAAAATATAGAGTAGATTTGGTCTCCCTCCTAAAAAAAAAAATGAGGTGACATTACGTATCCTATAAAGCGCGTGGCGTTATTAGTGCACTCCGACCGACGGGACTGGCGTCAGGATTTGATCTCTCTCTTAGCGACAGTTCCCCCGATGTTGATGTTGTTCTACTTGTATAAACGGCACTAAATTACATTATGTGCAAAGTTTTTACTACCGGCTTTATTGTTGTATGACTATGGCCTATCATTTTTGGTACTTAATTTCCGAAACTGTTCAGACGTCGTCTGCCGTCCGCTTTTTGGAAAATTTTACGCACAAAAGATTACCTCTAAACCGATTCGATTGCAACATTTACGAGGGTGGCGGTGTGGAGTGTTATTGCCGGATATGTCTGGTATTTATTTGGTCGCTGACATAGCGGTACTGTGTCGTCATACACAACATGAACAAATTGAAAACGAGATCAAAGACTTGTCTATACTTCTCGACCTCGAGACTCACGATTCTCGATTGCCGACACAACAAAAAAACCCCTCGAGGTAACTTCTACTGCAGTGCCGAGGCGGATGTGACGACAATGATATCTATGATGGGTCAAGGAGTGCTCAGGGATTTTTTGTTGAGTGCAGTTGCGGGTGCATTCGTTGCACCCCGCGGTTGCACTCGCGAGAGCACTGCTTTTATAAACTGCCGGCGCTAACCGACTTTAAATACAAAGCCGCCGTGTTCAAATGATACTTCGGAAAACGTTGCACACCAACGACGACAAACCGAGCCCCCGTCGCGGGGCATTACTATTTGATTACGGGTTCCCGTTCCGGTCCGTTCCTTTGTAAACTGAATAGTCATTGAAATTCTGTAGCATTGTGTAAAATTTGTTCTAAAATAACATCTAATATGTAAATGAGTATGGTTAACATACTATAATATGGAACAAGTAATGTTTATTTTTATATTTTTATATATAAAACTTATATTAAAAAAAATTTAAAAAAAAAATTTAAATTCAATTTTTTTTTTTTTTTTACCTTACACCCTTCTCCACCCCGCCGCGGGGATTCGAGGGATACCCCGGCCTGTCAAAACCGCTCATGTCGTTTATTTTCAACATTGGTTCGTCATCGCGCTCGTTTCACTGATCTTGCGTTGGTGTGTGAACATTTTTTTTTGTGTGAAATATTTTCAGTCCGTTGTGATTGTCCGGAATCGCACTAGACAAATAAACAGTTGAAATGAAACTGGTAGGCAAGCGATAGTAACTAGTAACACCTCTCGTCCGTCTGCAAAACAAAACATAATATCGTCGATAGCCTACCTTAGTTATGTACCCGACGGTCCTACCGGGTACAGGGCTGATAGTGTTTATCTTAGTATTACTTTTTATGCGACCATTTTACACGGACGTCTTTTGCCGAAATGTTATCCTATCGTTGTTCATCAGTTCTTTCAGGTCAAATCGAAGACAACGATACGATACGGTAGTGGGTAAAATATGGTTTCTTTGAAAGTTTGTCGCAACACTACGGTTTGTCACGTTTACGGCGACTTAGTGTAATTTATTTGTTACTTTGTGGCGTGAGACCTCTTTTTCATATTCCCAACTCTTTATCGAATAAATTAAATTAGACCGAGCATACTAATTTTCGTTATGCTAGTAGCTGGGCTTGCGTCAGGGGGTAACAGGTAACCAACACTCGCGGCAACCCCTCTTTTAGTTTCGATGCATTTGCCACCTCGGTACCGCCGTCGAACGCCATCGTGGGTCAGCCCGGCAGCCCGCGCGACACCTTGTTTTGCCCCAGACTTTTCTTTTTGGCGCCAAGGCTTGGTCTTCTCGCGTTCGGTGCCTCGATCTTGCCCTTATGCAGACACTTCCCCGTACACCTCGTGTACCGCAACAAAGGACAGTTAATTTGGGAACGAGTTAGGGATCCAGAAATACAGACATTCTAGTGAAGGTATATAACAGGACATATATGAATAACGTGTAAATTTGACTAAATATACGTTTCGTAACATCTTGTTATTACTACGATTTGAACAATCCGGGACACGCGTTGGGGTCAGGGAGTGCCGTTAAAGTACAGTGCTGTGAGTAGATAACTAAGACACAAGTGGTGTGTAAAAGGGGAAAAAAAGCACAGTGTGTCTTGTAAATTTTCGTTACATAAAGATAACCATCATGACAAAGCACGGACGTGGTGCAGAAAAACAGGTCAGACCACGAAGCCTTCTGGCCTTCGACACCACCAAGTATTTTTGTACCAGAATGATTTATAGTTCGGTGCTAATAACAAAAAGCGAAAAATTTAGCCATATTACAGCCTAAAAAAACGGCAAGCACTCCTTTTATTTACCCTGAGTCTCGGAGTGTTACTGACGTTTAGACTAAACAAATTTAGAAAAAAGAAGTTTAAACAATAAGAAAGGTGTTTATTGTGTGACAATGAAATGAGTTGGTTATTGTGTGTGTAAATAAAAGACCTTTGGGGACAGGGATGATAGCTCATATATGAGACTTCAAAGGTATTTTATTTTGAAACTGTACATCAGAATGTCCTGATTTTTTCTGAGTGACGACATGGGGTGTCCTGCTATCACCCTGGAGTGAGATGGATCTATGATACTGGACAGTTTTTGTTTTATTCTCATCTAAAAACAGGGATGATAGCTCATACAATAGAGATTTCAAAGGTCTTTTATTTTGAAACTCTATATCAGAATGTCCTGATTTTTTCTGAGTGACTAGATGGGATGTCCTGCTATCACCCTGAAGTGAAATGAGTCTTTGATACTGGACAGTTTTAGTTTTATTCTCATCTAAACACAGAGGGATGATTTTTTTTTTACTCTACCGTAATGCATAGGATATTCGCGCACCGCAATATCACGTGAGGGCTGACTTGACTAGGTTTTCCAGAGGCTGGCTTGACCGCAGTTAGTTTAGCATACTCAGCCCGACTCAGCCTGGTTGTTCCTGGCCCTAGAACCACGATTTTATGGGGCCATTACATCACCAGAAGTCCCAATTTAAGGGGTCATTTCTCCCAAAAAAAAAAAATGTATTCACTATATCAACAGCCCCACCAAAAATATTTTCCACCAGCCACCACTGATACCGCCCCTGCCCCCGCCTCCGACGTAAGCGTGACGTATGCGGTTCTTGCTTCTAATCTAGACCAACACTGTTTTGGTGCTTGGTAAGCACTGTTTTTTGGTGCTTAGAGCCGGCTCCGCTATGGTGTGAACAGGAAAAACCGGTGCTTATCAGGCTCTAGCTCCGAAAAGGCCCTGGAACCGCGTTGGTGTGAAACACACAGTCCAAAACCTAAAACCCTTTGCGGGCCCTCTTAAAGGAGCAGCACAACAATGTTTTATTCCCTCCATGGTGTTAAATTATTTGCTGCTGAAATGTACTTTAGTGGAGGTCTTCTCTGGGCATGCCGTAGGGCAAATCTAAAGACATTTTCATTATCTTTTTCATACAAATTCAGGCCCGTCTGGCCATCGGGAGGACCGGGAGGTTTCCCGATGGCCTGGCCTGTTAAGTGGTCTGCTGGCCTGGCGATTTACATTTTGTTGTAGGCTATGTACTGTGAACGCAACGCTGCGCAAATGTGGGTCTGCCTCATACAGGGTGGCTGTCTGTCTACATGATGTGGCCTGCCGACATGGCCACTTCCATACCGATCATAAATCAAAGCCCTTGGTTACTTTTACTTTTGTTGTTAGCATCTGGTTAGCTAGCTGCTCTAACAGATATAAGGAGCTGTTTCAACAACAAGGTGGAGGGAGAGTCCTCTCCAGTCAGACTGAGAGGCTGATAACTACAGCTCAAGTGAAGTAAAGGACTCTGAGTGTTTAGATAGTTAACTTAGTCTAAGTTATCTCTGTGGGTCTCAAACGGTTTGGTCACCATTTATGTAAACACATATTGCCATTTGAGGGGTGACACTGATTAGTAAAATATGAATGAATAAAAATAAACATATGTTAAATAGGTGAAAAAAGGTAAGATAAACTTTTAAAACTTGTTGAGAGCTAAAACGAGTCTTTGCTGCTGCCTCAAGGAGGAGCAGGGGGGAGAGGAGCGAGAGGAGAGAGACAAGAGAGGCTGGTCCAGGAGCCTAGACACACACAACTATACCAAAAATAAATAAATAAACAACTTTCAATTAATTTTTTTATATTGGATATGTCATGGTCTTATTATGTTATGATCATTTAAATGTATACAGTTCTGTTTCATACTGTATGGGTGTTTCCATAGATCTAGTCTCTTTATTCTCCCCTCAAAATGCACCAGATTGATGCATTTAACTCCAACATTTAAAAATAAATCTTACGGGAGGGATGCCACCGGACCCCCTAGAGGATTTGAGGTCCACCCCCTCTTAAAATATGTTCACATGGACAGGTTCCCAAATACATTTGCACATTTTTTTAAATAGTAACCCCTGTCCATATGTTTATTATTGGGTAGTAGATTTAAACTATAAGGCTATCACTATGGGCAGCAACGCTGTACATATTCACAACTAAATCCAGCAAAATGGCAAAAGAAAAAACTGGTAGTGGCCTGGCTGGGTGAATAATTCCCGGCCTGACTTATTGTCCCAGTCTGGCCCTGTACATATTTCATTATATTTAAGTAAAAAACTAAATAATAGATGACACATGCCGTGTCAAAAAAACAATGTCAGCATTATTAATAATTTTTCAAAGTATGGCTATACCATAGTCTAAGATTGTAGACCAATCAGAGCAAATGTTGTTGGATTTTCCTTATCATGCTGAATAAAGTATTTGAGATTGTCCCTCTCCTCACTGTTTTTCTGCCCCAGTCCTGAGTAAGATAAGAAGCAGTTCCTTATACTAATACCTGCTAACCTCCATGTCCCTAATCTCAGAGAAGAGAGGATCATCTTCCCCCCTGCCCTCCCTCTCCTCCCCTGAGACTCTCTCTCTCTCTCTCTCTCTCTCTACACATCTCTTTTCTATTTCCGTTTCCTTTTTGTGTCCATAGGCTCATTGTTTTCTCCTTTACCAGATCCTTCTTCTTTCTCCAGGGTCACTCTGTCTAACCCGGTGTGACACACAGTTTTCTTGCATAACATTTTCAAAAACTTTTCCAGGTTGCATATTTGCTCTAAATCTGCTTTATACCGATGAAATGTTCTTATTACTGAGGCCAGGCCAAATTATACATTGAAACAGTGTGTTAGCTTGCTACACCAGAATAGAACCCATCAGTTTCTACTTGCTTTTAACTTCTTAACAGTGACACGAAGAGAAGACACATTTCCGAACCCTCCTGTGGAAAAGCCATTGGAGAGTAGCTGCACTTAGACCAGCAGCAGAATGGGGCGAGGGACTTGAGAGGATGAATGACAAGTGTCTAAGCTTTTATTCAAAGCTAAACAGGCCACTATGAAGACATTCGCTGGTACTTTCTTTTTGGGTTCACTAGTCAGCTATCAGCCTCTGCCAGCTAGCTACTGCGGGGAGACACTTTCACAACTCTTTAAACTTTCAAATCAAAGCTCCCTTAAATTAAGAGGGCTATTTTGTTTGATGCCTCATCTCAAATTAAGGACCTGGGATTTAGGCCCTTTGGCGCCGTTGTTACATCAATTTCGACTTGACATGATTTCTTCACAAAAAAACACAAATGAGAAGGGATTTTAGGAAGAGATTAAGGGAAAGTCATGCTTGAAATTAAGACTTAGACTAGAAACACCACCATGAAGACATAAGCCTTGTTCACACTTGCATTGAATAAACATTTTAAGTTTAAATTTGACAGAGATTTTGTGAAATGATCCCCCGGATATGATCTCCAGGCTTTATGCAACAGTTAAAGCAACACTGTGTAATATGTTAAAAGACCAAGTAACATATTTGAAATCCCACAGTAAAACGACAAAGTATGTTGAACATTTGTGAACAAATTTAAACTATTTAAAAAAAGAGTATAGTATGTTCAAAATAATTTTCAAAACCTCATAGTATATGTCAAAACATTTTAAGAATAGACATAGTATAGAAAGTCGAAGTGTAACTGTATGAAATTTAAATTATAAATAAATTGTTATATAAGAAATATTGTGAGTATTTTGTGGTGAAATTTAAACTTGATAAATTACGGACATGCCAGATCGGCTAAGGATGAATTAATATGTTCCCAAAATGAAACTAGTCCTCTGTAAATAGGGCTAATGCAAAAGAAGCTTCCCTGCTGCTGGAGGATGTTGTATTATGTCCTCCAGGTTGATCAGATTATATTTCCTCATGTTATTTGAATTGATTTTGTTGAGACATAGGAACTGCAAATCCTGCAACTCATAAAGACGCACTGACTGCTTGTCTAATTTGTAAATGTTGTCACTGTTAGGAACCTGGACTCAATAGTATGAGGAATCAAATGCACAACCCAGAGACAAAAAAGGTGTGAAGAAAATAATCTTTACTTGAAGAAAGTAAATCAATCTTTCAGAGGATATAACAAAATGTAAAAAAAGTAAAGCGCTCACATGGAGGATAAAAAGGCAAACCACTGAGTTTCTTTAACAATGGCTTGGATCTGGCGTCTTGGAACGACAAACAAGACAAACTGGCAACTGGCAACTAACAAGGGGAGACAGGACAATTTATACATGAGGTAAGTGGGCACAGGTGGAAACAATCAGGGGCGGGGCAGACGCTGACGATGGCGGGAAAAAGAACCAAGGCAGGCAGTAAACGGACCTGGAATGAGACATGGTGAGTACAAAATAAAACAGGAAGTGGAACATAAACTAAATTAACATGAAACATGAACATGACAATCACAAACATGACAAAACTAACATATTTGATGGGACACTATAGACTCAGTATAAGTCTTGTGTAGTACGTATAATCGTTTCCACCAAGAACCTGCGAACATTCTTTTCTATATTAAAATGTGTCACGAACACTTTTATCCACATTTTAGCACGCTAGACAGCAACTGACAGAGCTGCCTGCTGTGGAGTGCTTCACAGCAACAAGGCAGATTGCAATATTTAACTGAGGTCAGCACACATAATGATTACATTACACAACTCTCCTCTGCACTCCACACTCCATTGTCCTCTCACTCTATCTCCCTTATGTATTTTTGTTTGATTCCTAGTTATATGTTTCCCCAGCTGCAGCAAATGCATCCACATCCACATCCTCTCATTCATTAACCTCACAGTGAACTGAAACAGCGCCTTGTTGAGAACATTGGAAGGGATGGTGGAACGGCCACTAATCGGATCAGACAGCAAGAAAATACCAAGGCATACACACAAACCAGGGTGTATTTATCACACACATGCCCACACACACAAACACATAGATAATTTGCACGTACACTATGCTGGATTTTATGTAATGAAATGGTAGCAAATAATGAAATAAATGCTTGAGTGGCCATTTAAAGTGATGAGCTGTTCAAAGTGAGAGGGAAGCTTTGATGAAGAAGAAGCTCCAGATGAGTCACTCGGGCACTGCTGTAGTGAGAGAGAGTAAGACATTATGATAGTGAAAAAAGAGACAATGAGAGATGAAGCACAGGATGGGGGTCTCGTGCTTTTTGGCAATTAGAGAGACTAATACCATCCCGCCAAGGTGTTGGGGGTACTTGGTTAATCGAGCCAGATTAGGAATAATTGCTGCTCGGTCATTGGTTTGTAAAGGTGTCAGAGAGGCTGAGAACACCCAGAAGAGGGAGGAGAGGAGACAGTTAGATGTGAAGGTTCCTGCACAAATGATACCCAGAGAGGTCGTAAGTGTGAGCGCTGCACATTCTAACATTGATTCTTGTTTTTTGCCAGCGTTTAGAAATGTGTACTCTATTAGCACAAAGAACTATAGCAAGGGGGAATGACATTGAGGTTTAGCATTGTTGTCTTTAATGTTGCCATGAAGGAGCACTACATCAGGCACTTTGTTCCAACAACATGTGAAACTTTTTTACACGAGCATTACATCATGCAATGTAACCCCTAACCCTTTTTATTCACCACTTTTTTCCTTTGCTTTTTTAAAACAGCTGTTAACGTATTCACCTTATTCTTCAAAGGCTCTAGGGCGCTTCCATATTGCTGTAATAGTTTGGGTACTTCTTGTTGAAGCGTAATTGCTATTTGCATGTGTCGCTAGCTCCATAGACCTTTACTTGCCTAAAAAAATGTTTTAATATTTGAATGAACTGATAATCATTGAAAACTATTTTTTAGGCCAGAGACTAACTATTACAATTTCAATTTGCAATTACTTTTTCCAAGAAACGAATATTTGAGAATATACACTCATGTTTGGAGCTGTGAGGAGCTGCTGGCTGTATGAGTGTGCCATTCTGCTTAAAAAATAAACATGTCAACCATGCTTGTATAATTACTCTCACTGCCTGAAAGGTAAATACAGGTCCACACTGCAAGTCTAACCTTGGGGTGTTAAATAATAACTCATATTCGCTAGCCAGCTTGTTAGATTGGTAACTAAGGTAAGCTAGCTCACTACGTAGATAAATTGCGAACGTATGGTAGATAGATAGATAGACAGATAGATAGATAGGTAGACAGACAGACAGATAGACAGATAGATAGACAGATAGATAGATGGATAACGTTCCCTTGCTAAATAGCTAACATTCATCAGCTTAATAGCTAACGTTTGCGAGCTAAATAGCACACTGACAGTTTGATAACATTCAGTCTAGGTTTCCTTGATTTTATAAATGTCAACACTGTGAACATTAGCTTTAACATGCAGTCCGACCGGCTGATATGTTTTGGTACTTTTCGTAGCTCCGTAGGGGCCATCCTATACACTACAGAGATATCAAAAAATTCTCCTTAGATTTTGGGCCATTGTCATGCCAGTCTCTAACAGATGATTGATGTTGTACTGTAAAACCATTTCACAACCGAAGTGTAGCTGTACATTATTTCAAATCAAATTAATTGTTTACAATGCTGCTAGTGCTAAACTGGGAAAAAAAAGACATAAGTGTTTGAACTGGAAGTGGTAAAGGGGTGGGGCCACAAAAGGTGAATACGTAGACATTTCTCCATTGTAGTATCTATCTTAGTTTTTAGTTTGATCTTATCCTATCATATCTTTTTTTTTTATCATATCTATGTCTTAATGGCTTTGAACAAATCTTGGATGTATTGTCTTTTGACGTATGAATTTATTTATTACCAAACTCCTTGTATTTATTCCCAAACTGGCAGTGTTTTCCCGACTCTAGCCAAAGGCTTCATTCTGGTCTCATCATGTTTGCACTGATGCTCTGCAATCATACAGCCAAATATAAATAATTTTCCTAATAACCAATAGCCTAGACAAGAATGCAATTCTGAAACAAACTGTTTATAATATCTTATATGCTTGAGTGTAGTTATATCAAGAGATGAATCAAATGATGGGCAGGGAAATGTCTCTCTACGGACACACTGCAGATCATTTTCTATTTACCCCGTTTGCAACCATCCATTTGGGACATATGTGACGTCAGCACCACCAGGAATTTCTGCCCGGGCATGGAGGACAAAGACAGACAGAGGGGGGGCATTAAGGAGGGGAGAGATGAGGAACATTAAACATTGGGTCGAACTCTGGCAGCATGAGAGCCTAAGTGAAATGGTTGCCCATGGGAGAGAGACAGAGGGAGGGGTTGGAAGGTGGAATGGAATGGGCCTCCATGCTAGTCTGATTTGTCTCCCAAATAGAAAAAAGAAAGTGAGAGAAGCACGAAAATAAAAAGGAGAGGTACGAAGAAAGAGGTGAAAGTAAGACAGGGGTGTTTCTGGTTTTGGAGCGGGGTAGAAGGAGGTGGAGGTTGTAGTGAGGGAAGAAGGTTTTTACCCATGCTTAGACCGTGCTGACGGATTTGTTGTCCTGAAGACCTGAATGATTTATTAAAGTGAGGAGTGGCAGAGAGGAGGGCAGCCAGGCGAGCTGTGATTAACTACGGGAGCGAGGGAGGACAATCACTCCTCTATTATTCATTACTCCACGGGAGCACGGAGAGGGAGCACGGAGAGGGAACACGGCTCGTTGAAGTCGGGAAAGAAAGAGACAGCAGTGGAGTGGACGTTTTTGTAGGCTGTACCCCCGAATCCCATCTTTTCTTAGTATTTATCTAAGTTCGTTTTTATTCCCTTTTTAACCTTGAAACAAGGCTCGATAAAGTTTCTGCAGGGCTGCACATCTGTCTGCCCACCTCAGCGTCAGAGCAAGAGTGGAGCATGCATGCAAAAACATTAGGCACACGTGCACACATGCAAACAACCCCCCAACACACACACACACACACACACACACACACACACACACACACACACACACACACACACACACACACACACACACACACACACACACACACAAAGTTAAAAAGGGCTTCTAATTGAAATTGCCTACAACTCGCGCCGGCTTTTTTTACGATTCGACTTTTGAGCCGCCGTGGCCAGGGGAGTAGCGGAAACCTATCTCCCGCCTCTCCACCCGCAAAAGTAGACGGACACCCGTTTCTCTTAATTTGTCCTCGTCGTGCCCGAAAGACGACCCCTCCCTCTTTTTTCGTCCGGTACATCGAAGTGTCGCCGTCTTATTTCGTCTTCCTGTTGGTACGCGCCCTTCCCGGAAGAAGCGACGAAAACACCGTCCTCGGGTGTCGCGTGACATGTCCGGGCGCCGTATACATCGATGTGCAGAGGTTCGCGAAGGCGCTCCGCACAATGAAGAGCACACTTGGCCTGTGCAAAGAACACGTATAACGCACCACCTGCTTCTGAAAAGAACTATTTTGCTAACGCCAGGGCAAACGAGAACGCAACACAAACACAAATATGTCCCAACGCTGTGTGTCAACCCACCTGGCTTAGTGGGTGTACGGTACAGCTAAAGGTCGTCAGCATTGTCCGTTCACCTGATTACAGAGTACATAACTAACTCTCATACCGTACACTGTCGTTTTTGACGAACCTCCCTCTGGGACACAAACACACACACACACACAACACACAACCACACACACACACACACCAACACACAACACACACCACACACACACACACNAATCAGGGGTGGGGAAGACGCTGACGATGGCGGGAAAAATAACCAAGGCAGGAAGTAAAGGGACCTGGAATGAGACATGGTGAGTACAAAATAAAACAGGAAGTGGAACATAAACTAAACTAACATGAAACATGAACATGACAATCACAAACATGACAAAACTAACATATTTGACGGGACACAACGGTCACTGCAGAAGGATGCACATTCATCCCAGGCCCTGGTGGACAGAAGTTCAGCGGCCATACAGAGGAGGTATTTTGTTTTTCTCAGTTCCAAATTATGAATGCAAATTCTCTCTTAATAGATGTGTTTTCTTACCAAAGACAGCCTTTAACTTAGCGGGTGCAATGTCATCGATTGTAATTTTAGCTCATTGACTTTGACTGAAGAGAAGCGTGGAAAAGAAATATTGAATACATTTTTAAGAGATAGTGTGATAGAAAGGATCAGAGCAACATCATTGTGCTTTTATTGGGTTTGGGCTTCATCTCAGCTTGAGTCAATCCACAGTTATCATGAACACTGCACAGTTATTTTTCCCCTCTGTGCTGTCAATACAGATTTAAAAATCACTAACAATGACTACACTCTCAAATTCAATACAGAATTTAGAAAGCTATTTAGTCTAAGTCCTCAAAAGATAAAACAGTTTGCAAGTTATTAAGGTGGCCTGTAGGTATTTAGGGACTCGGAAGGAGGAATGTTTCCTTAGAGCCAAATATAAAAAAAAAAGAAAAGAGATATCTGCTGACATTAACGAGAATTTGTAACATACTTTCAACCCTTCCTTTTGCACTCTAGCCTCATTCATAACACATAAAACATCAAATCAAGAGTTTGCTTGATCATCAAAACCTTGTTCCTGCCAATGACCTCACATTTATTAAAGGGGACCTATCATGCAAAATGCACTTTTGTACGTCTTTTATACATGAATATGTGTCCCCGGTGTTAGGGAAATCACCAAGTGTCAGAAAACACAACCCTCTCTCTTTTCCTCCATACCCAAATCTCTAAAAACGGGGCTGCAACGGATCTGATACAGACTGATACAGATTTGAAATTGTTCTGACGCCAGAAACGAGGTGCTCTGCCCATATGGGCAACTCTCCACCTATCAGGGGAATGAGAGGTTGCGTCTTGCGTGGCATGGTAACAGCATGGTAACATGACGCTCGTGCCTCGCCCCCCTCCTTTGAAGGGGGGCGTGGTCAGCTGCCACTCATTTGCCACAGAATCAGCCCTTGTGAAGACAGGGCTGGAATAGAGCAAATGGAGCGAAATGAGGCATGGCTAAAATGCATGATCTGTTTGTATTTTGAAAAAAAAACTTCACAGACATGTTTTATATAGGTATGGCCCTACAATATATTATTCAAATATAGCATGATAGGTCCACTTTAAGCTAGTGTCAGTGTGTTGTAAGCATTATCTTCCCACATGTTAAGGATGTGCTGTGGCTGATGCAGAATTTGATACATTTGCAGGAATCAGTCAAGTGCTTCCTGTTTCTCAATAGATTTCATCATACTAGTTGTATTATCTATCAAGACAGAAATATTGGAAGCTATACACACACAGGGTCAAATTGTCATGAGTGCCAGTAGCCTTGCAGCCTGGATTTAGCTTATATCAGTGGAGATTTATGCATTTTGTGCACACACAACCTTATCAGAGGAGACAGAAGATGATGGGGTCGCGGAGGGCGCACGTCAACCGCTGATGATTGTGTCAAAACTGGCGGAGATGGAAGATGCGGGAGAAAATAGGATAATACCATCTCTCACACAAATCATGCAGTATTATTCAAATCAAATTTTCTAGTCATATTCTCACTTTGGACTTGCACTAAAACCTTACTTTAGAATACACTACAGTCCCAGCCATCCATGTAATGTACTTTTAATGCGGAAGTGTATTAAATGGTTCTAGCAATTATTTGTGTATTTTGTTCCTTTGTGGTATCAGATTAAACAAAGTAATTGGTTTTATTACATTTTTAATTGCTGCAGTTTTAAAACTTTTATATCATACAACAACTTTTTTTCAAACACACCTAAGATGAACAAAAGTGACTGAAATTATTTAGAAGGGCTGAATTCACTAAAACTGAAAAGAGTCCATGTCCAATCCAACATAAATCATTGAATATTCTTGACTGCTTTAAGTTTGCTCAGTGCTGCTACTAAATGCTGGATGCTTTAGTGAAAGAATAATGATGCCTATTTGCAATATGAAAGATAAAAGAAAATACATTTATCTTGCACAAATCTTAAATAAAAAATAGTAGCCTGACTCAGGTATTAGCACAAGTGTTAGTCATTTGAATTTGTTGAGGGAAAGGTTCCCACTTATACCATTATTATTATTATTATTATTATTATTATACCAGAGGAGCAATTTGGGGTTTAGTACTTTGCCTCGACACTTTTACATGTTGACTGCAGGGGCTGGGGATTGAACTACTGACCCTTCCGATTGGTAGACACCCATTCAATCAATGAGCCACAGTCACACATATGTACATTTAAAGGGTTTTTGTTGCTGCCATTGTTCCTCTTGTCCATACAGGCCCTTGTTATCTTCCAAATCTGAAGATAATGTAGGTGCTTCAGCAGTTAGTCAAATCAAGTGGTTATCCTCCCAAGTTGTTGTATTTCAGGCAAAATCTCCACTAGCTCAGTAACACAAGCGTGCTAATATGGTGTTGTGCAGCCATGGAAAGTAACTACATTTAGTCAAATAGCCTCTTACCCATTGGAGGTTCTTGTACTTTACTTGGGTATTTCCATTTGATGCTACTTTAAGCATGTCACAGTTTTTTAGTACGTTTTACTCCACTACCATTATCTGACAACTTCAAATTTTTCCCTTGCTCTCCGGTGAAAACCTCCAAACTCCAGATGTAATGTGAATGAACAAATCTTATACTTAAACTATTTATAAAGCCTCTTGGATCTGAAGTTGACTTTTTAGAGCTATATGGTTCTCACAGGTCCGCGACAAAGCCTAAAACAATTTGATGGTCTTAAAGAACATGATGCATTGCTGTAGCCTGCCCAATAGTATATAAAGGACTTAAAAAATCACCACCTAAAACATCTACAGCAGTAGATACATACATGCATACACAAAACCTGCAGAAGATATATGAACCCCCAAACATCACATATATATAATGGTAAAACAATGACAGGAAACATTTCTACACAAGCCACATGAAGCCACAAATTGAGATCTGATTGAAAGTGTTTTTTATAATTCTGACTTTAAACTCAGAATTCACCTTTGGTCAGATCTCAAAAACAATTTCACATGTGGCGCTAATCCTCTTCCGTCGATTCACTGTCCATTTTTTCTCATCATACATCCTCTTACGTAAGATTTTCAATGCAGGACTTTCCCTTGTAGCAGAGAATATTCACAGTGTGATATTACTGCTTTTACTTCAGTCAAGGATCTCAATACTAAGGTTAAATATGCTAACCAAAACAACCTGTCAATCATCCTTCAATGGCTCAGATTAATGAAGTGTGAATAAATCCTTATCATGTCTGCTATATATAGCGCTGTGACATGCATCTCTCTATCTAGGACAGTGTGTCATGTGACCTGTGTGACAGCCTGCTGTGGAGAGTTTCGTTTCAACCATGACACATTGCATTGCTGTCACAGAGAGAATTTGATGAGCTGGCAAAGGTATTCATTCCACAAAAGCGTTGAAGTCTTTTTTGGGTCGGATGCAAATCCCCTCACATTCAACAACAGCTCTTTCTGGCAGTTCTGGATGTTTTTCTGGTCGGGCCTCTCGGGCCCCGCGGGCCATGGCAGGGATTTTCCTCTCTGAGTATGTGGGCAGGGAACCCGTCTGAAAGCAACTGAAAGGCTGACGTCAGTGAAAAGAGACACTCTCACTGTCCTTTACTTGAAAATATATATGAAGTTCATTGACAAATTAGCCTTTTCATTTGGGTGCAGTCATCTCAATTCAAAACCAATAACAAAGAGACGGGAGAATCCTGATTTCCGATATTTTATTGATGAAAACATATTTAACCTTTTGACCCAATGGACATATAACATAATATAGCAAAAAAAGCTATTGAGAACATATCCTCTGAAGCACGATCACAGATTCAAAAGCACTGCGACATACTGCAGTGTCTCAAACACTTGTAAAAATAACAATCATTAAAAAATATACATAAAAGACAAGGATATTTTTTTTCTCAAAGTGTGATTTGTAAAAGACTGCATGTACGAAAACAGATATTTGAGATACAAGATAATGCAGTAACCCACGATCTCTAACTGACAGGACGATCACTGACCGACAGGAGCTAGCTAGCTAGTCAGCTGTTAGGACTTCACTGAGAATAAAATGAAAATACATTGCCTGCACAATCCAAAGGGTGCCATCCATGTAAACAGCCATTAAGAAGATGAATAGAGCAGTTATGGATGATCAGAATCAGAAGCTGTGAAAGTTTTTCCAGCAAGAGAAATTGAGTTAATGCAGGTCTTCTGGTACTAAGTTCTATGCTTGTAATTGTAAATCTGCAATCCAGAAAGGCTGCAGTATAAGTAGTAAGTGAGCTTAAGCGTGTAATCATGTATGTACACGGTGTGGAATGAAGCATAAAAAACATGAATAAGCATTGTTAAATCGTGAAACTAGGTTGCAACTCATAAAGACCTTGAAGCTGGTGTAAATGCAGGCGATATTTCTTCAGTTTCCACTTTTTAACGATGAGCAAATGGTTTTACCAGAATGCTTTGGACCACCCAATAGTCTGACCTTAACAGAGTACAGTAAAGATTGGTAGGCCAAGATATAAACCCCATCACCAGCTGCACCTATCTCTCCTTCCTGCCTTTTCACCACTACATTCTCCCATTTTTCTTCCTCCACTGTCTTTTATATCTTCTTCTACATCAACATATTGCCCCATTACATTTCAGGGCTATCCGCGGGGCAGTCAAAGGTTTGGCACGACATTTTCCTGAACTCTGAACACAGCGTCTGCAGACACAACCCTACGCTTATAGTTCAAGCTCTTCAGCAGCAGCTGAGGAATTCCCTGCCAGGGTGCTACAGCAAACAGTGTCTCATCCTCTGCAAATATCTGCTGTTGGAGGAAGCATAGGGGACAGACAGCAGCGTTTCTCAATGCAGTCCTGTCCCCGCTCTGTGTCTCTTACTTGTGAACTTTTTCTGTCTCACGTGGGTCATTGTATACAGGGTCATTGTGTGTGAGTGGGCCTTCCTTTTGCTGCATTGATGTGGATAAAAAATGTCATAAGTTCTGAACAGTGAAGTGTTCATTTGCAAAAACGGATATCGCTTTTTTTGTTTTTTTCTATAACCTTTTGTTTTTTTTACTATGTGAGCATTCCAGATAATGTCAATCAAACCAGTGTTGGGTTGTTTTCATGTTTTTTCTGATTTTATTTTTATTTTCTCAATTTTTATAGTTACTGTGCATCGCCTAGAAATGTTTGATTCAAACGAATGACTTGTATCTGTGTTTTCAAATAAACTCTTAGAATATGCAACACCTGTATCCATTTGGGAAATGTTAAAGCATGTTTGGAGTAGTTTTAAAACCAGAAATGAAATGAAAAATATGAACCTTTTTCAACAATCCATTGATCGCACATATGACTGCTACTTTACTGCAAAATCCCCACTAAGGCATGGTTTCGTCCAAACATACAGTACACGAACACTGACTGCATGGTTTCACATGTACATTCACAAGCTTGTGCTGAAAATAATGCCGTTGTCTTGTGTGTGCCTGACTATAAACAGAGTGGGGGCTAATTCACAAAAATCATATGGACTGCTCATTCTTTTGTAGGCACTTAAAAACACGTTATGTTCACATATACAAATAGACATAGCTTCATATTTTGTTTAGTTAACCCCAATGAAAATGGGGTTTTAATGTTAGAAACAATCAAAATAAAATCTTTGATCTGTAAACAACCATAATTATATCCAAATGCGAGGCGAGGATGCCAGTTTGTTATCGAAACATAAACCAGCATCTCACCTCAGTTAAAGCTCAGTCTAGGGTGCAGGTTTTGGATCCCTGCACACAGACATCTGATTTCACCTTGAGTGTGCAAGGGTGTGTGTGTGGAGAAACTGTCAGCTTCAGGGCACTGATGCAGCCGTTTGTGGTCTGCTGTTGGAGCGTGCTGACTAATCAGTTATTGACAGATTCGATCAGTTCTGATGACAGTGCTGCTGAGAGGCTGTCGCACTTATAGCCTTTTATTTCCAAGCTACACAAATGAGTCTCTCACCAACCTGCTTGGCCTGGGCAGGATCAGATGATGTTGGCATTTCAAGGAAATGTGAGATATTCACATCAGATAGGAGTGAAAGCCAAAACACAAGCTTTGATGCAAAACATTAAAAAGAAGCCTCCTTTTTCTGTCAAACACTGGGCAGGTCTGCTGCTCCGCTCCTGTTTAAACAAATCTCTCCCTCCACCTTCACCTGGGGCTGACTCAGTTACAGGGCAGCCAGGTGGAGTATGCAGGATGCTGGCAAGCAAACACCGGCTGAACCTGCGCTATGTAGTAGTTACTGAAGTTGCCATCTGCCACGTAAGGAGCAGGTTGGTAGTAACATGTGACGTTGGCCACGTTGGGGATGACGTTCTGCTCGGCGAGAACGCGCACCGCCAGCATGGCTATGAGGCCCAAGGTCTGCCGCCTCTCGTGTCCCATCAGGCACACCGTGCTCTCGTTGACCACCCCGTGCAGGGTCATCAGGTAGTCGTACTTGCGGTCCTCCAGGCCCACAAAGTGGTTCTGAAGGTAGGACTCCAGCTTGCGTTGCTGCTCACATATATCGGAGAAGTCGATGAAGAAACGCGAGCACATGTAGCGCTGCTGGGACTTCATCTCTGTTTCTGAGGCAGCCCGGAAACCCCTCACCAGAAGGTGACAGTACTTCAGCAGACCCCCGCCTCGGATCTCCTCGGGGTTCCGGGTGCAGATTAACTTTTGGCGTAGGTGATTCAGGGCCTCTCCAAAGTCCCCGTACACACTCTCGCCCATGATGGTGGGGTGGAAGGTTTCGGCCATGGGGTTCTCTGAGCACTCATAGAAAAGCAGCAGGGAGTCCAGTTTGATCTGGAAGGAGTCCACGCTGAACTCAAACTGCCGCCGGAGAGAGTCCACGAACTTCAGCTCAACATTCTTTCCTCGGTTGTTGGAGAGGGAGATAAGACTCCAGCGGTCTGAGTCATTACACACCTTGACCATCTTCTGAACATAGGCCTCCTGCGTTTGTGTGAGGGAGAGAAAAGGAGCACCATATTAAGTAAACAGAACAAAAGTTCAACATGCACATTTAGCCTAGAATTCATGTTAAAATATCTATAAGAAAAAGTTATAGCTGCACATGTGTTTTAAATCATGCAGCTATTGACACACATATATAAGACCATATAATGTACTTGTATATGGGATGTATGTGGCTGAGCTCAGGATCTATTGTAAATTGGTTTAACTCAATCCTCTTAACTACAGAAAACTAATATTTTACTATCACTAAACTAATCTAATTGCACGTTAAGCTGTGCGTAATGGACGTTAAGCCGAATTGGCACAAATGCAATCCCTTCTTATCACATATCCTAAAGTAAACAATGAGGAATAGGTAAAAGGGTTAATGTACCTTTAACGTTAACGGGCTTATTTTTTCCTTATTCACACAGTCGGGTAAAAAATCTAGGAGACAGTCCAAAACTATGTCCTTCACAGTCTGGAAATCACTTTCCCCTTTCATATCTGCGCAAAATATGAGGTCAAGATCCTTAAAGCCCAGTCCGCTGTCCCCGTGCAGAATGTGGCTGGCTGCAGAGCCGTTTAACCGAACGTCCCGGACGTGGATCTTCTTTTCCTCCATCCGACTACGCACTACTTTTACTATCTGCCGCGGCTGCATCTCCAGAGTGGGGAAGTTCCCCCGGCCGTGGATCGGGATGGTCTCCCTCAGGATGGCGTCCAGCCGCTGCACTTGCTCCCAGTTGAGGACGCTGACGTTGCTGCCTTCGGTGTCGGACATACTGCTGGTGGTGGAGCTACTATCGTCCTCTGACATGGTGAAGCGTGGAAAAGTCCTCAATATAAAATAAAAAATATAAATAGTTTTCTCAAAATGTGACAAATGAATGCGTATTTACGCACAAGTTATATGAAGTAGCTGTAACTTCATCCGCATCAGGACCTTAAGTCGTCCGTTCTGATAGTAAAAATAAACTAAAATATTCAAAACCCAATGCAAATAGTGCAGCGGTGCGTTTTAGTTTGTGCAATAAGCCCGTGTTGGAGATCCAGTGGCGCAGCAGTCGTTGTGTTGACGAAGCCAGTCAAGAAGCGTGGAGATAAAGGAGTGCTAACGTTCTCCTCTCTTTCTCTTGTGCTTTTAAAATATTTGCCCCGGTGCCACTGTCAGTGCGTCCGAGTGCTGTGCATCAGTCTTTGAAGGTCGCTGGTGATCCAGGAGGGGGTTTTCTTTTTCCGGCCGTGACTCCATCGCCCAAAGGCACGCCTATAATTGTATGAATATGCATGAATACGCAGCAACTCAAGTCGCACTTTGGCACTATCCTCCCTCCGTCGATATCAACCCCTCTCAGGAATCTTGTGGATTTCTTACGCACAGCTCCTGCACATTTATCCTCTTCTTGCCAATAAATAATCCCGTTAAAGCAGTTTGAATGCGCTCAGGAAATCCAGATTTCTTTCCTCAACTCTTTTTAGTTCGACATATTTCTCCCACTTGTGGAGAAGTTAACCGTTACCTGCCCGCTTGACATGCTGCGTCCTTCTGCAACAAGCAGCTCCGTAGTGTGGGGATGTCAGCTGTTCTTCACCCCGCCCCCTCTGACAGCCTGCTGCTCTCCGCGAGCCCTGCTGCTCAGCACGAGCACTGTACAACTCCTCTGAAGGAACCTACTCCCCAGGCCTACTTTAATCATATTATTACAATGCTTTTAATCTGAAGTAATTTAAGTGCTCATTAACAAGATTATTACTCCATACAAAATGTTCTGCCAATTGATGCACCTGGATTCATTCATAGATTACAAGATATTTAGAGGCAGCTGTCATGATCATTTAAAACAAATTTAGAATGTAAGTAGTAAAAGTAAAACAAAGAAATATAAAGTTGTTGTTTCTTAATCTATGTAAAATTCAGCTGGTTATGATCTGCCTATAATGCTTATTCGGTGTTGCCATGTCGCCCTCTGTGGGCTGATTTAGGTTTTGGCAATTGGCACACAGGGTCTAAAAGATTTAGATGTCACTATAGTACTATTGTGCTGTATACATTAAACTTGTACTGAATAGCCGTTGATGAACTTGCTGTTTAAAACAGACAGGAAATATTTCACTGTAATCCCATAAGCCAGTTACCCCCAGACCATTAATGCCCCTGGGTCATGCTGTGCAGACTCTTAAATTGACTTCAGATTAGTCCATTATGTACAATCTGCAGGATGTGTGTCACCTGTAGCACACATCTTAAAATACACAACAAGATACTTAAAGGAGACATTATGTTCCTTACCAGTTCACACTGGTATTTTAGGGATTCTACCCGAACATGTTTGCATGCTTTAATGTTAGTAAAATACATTATTCTTCTAATACTGTCCATCTGATTTAACCTATATTCAGTCTCTTTCTGAAATGCTCCGTTGTAGCGCCTGTGTCTTGAAGACCGCCTTCCTGAAAAATACTGCTCTGATTGGTCAGTGTCTCCGGGTCACCCACGCCTTCAGCATCGTCTTCAGCATCGTCTCTGCGCGTCATTGCAGCCGGGTAATGACTTGTTTCTACCTGTCATACTACACCGTTTCTGAGTAAAGGCTATGTGCATTTCTTCGTGGATTGAGGAATTGGATTAAGTTACGGTATTAAAAATACTAATCTTGCTTTTTACCATATGGGCGCTTTCAGGGGTCGTTAAGGTTATTTGATTGATTGATGTTATACAAATCAGTTATTGGGCTTTTTCATCAACTAAGGTTTGTCAGAAAAAAGTTTTCAACTTTAATTGACAATCTATTTGAAAATTGGGATTATTAACACTGACAAAACAACAGCAATGAATATTTTGTAATTTGTACGTATATATTTAAGAAGTATAATATAAGACAAGCACTATCTTCATGTGTTGGCCATATCCCATTATTCTTTTAGAATTTTCTGCAGGCCAATTAAAAATGGACCACAGGCCGCAGTTGGCCCCTGGGCCGTAGTTTGGACACCCCTGCTCTATACACTATTAAAATACGCTTTTTTTGTTTAGGATCAGTTTTTTTTTTGTGTTATTTGACATTTTTGAAAAAATGCAGGACTATATTTTATGTTTGCTAACAAATCCTCCTGGGACCCGAGGAAAAAAAGTGTCTTCCAATTTCCTTTTTTTTGTGATTTCCTACCTATTTAGGTTAAAAAAACATCTTGCAATTTAGACTTTTTTTATTTTATTTTATTTTAAAATGTTACAGTATGTCCACTGTAGAGGACGTCGGGACCATATTAGTTTGAAAAGACAGCCAAAATTAACAGATAGACTATGTAACGTATTATGGTTATAGAGTGATATTAATACAATAATACATTCACCTTTATTTAAAACATAAATAAGTAATTGATCTGAACATTGCTGTTTATTTGGTCACTAAAAAACTAGTTTGGTTTTTGGTGAATCTTTCCAGATCTTCATAAACAGCAATGTTCAGATCAATTACTTATTTATGTTTTAAATAAAGGTNTATAGACGTGGGAACACACACGACACACATATATATCCATAATATATATAAATGATCGTATATATAATAATATATATATATCATATGATAATGTATACATATATATGAATTATAGTGTATATGATAATATATTATATATATAGTATATGCAATATATATGGATAATATGATATATATATATATGCATATATAATATATGTATATATGCCTATGCATATACACGAATATACTCACATATACATATACATATATAGCATATGACAGGTCGATCAGACGTTTCCAGTCCCACTGACATACACACGTCCGTAGTGTATACATAGCCAGTAAGTCTATGTATATAGAGCGGATATGGTCTATATATAGATGTCAGCATGTCGGTCTCCGTATACATACATATCGTGATATGTAGTATGTTCTATATGTAAGTCGTGGACGTTGTAGGACAGAGGGCGGTAATTCAGAATCTATTTTGTGATGAGTAGCAGTGAATGGGAAAAGTAAAGAAAGGTAGCAACGTTTCGAGCCAAAAACAAGTCATCGTAAAATATAGTAGAGATAGACATGGCGTTATATTCATCTATGGATATCATTGTGAATTTGATCGACATAAAATGATATATCTTATTGCAGCGATCCATAATTATCATAATATAGTGTTGTGTGCTGTGTGTCTATCCATCGACTAGTATAGTTTATACAGATAAATGACCGAAACTGGCAGTTATGTTCACAACGGGAGAGTGTGCTATGTGTGTAGATTACATTGGATCCATAATATGTAACCATTCTTAATATCATAGTAAAAACAATACGTACATACAACATTTGTTTTCATACTATAATTTGCACGAAGAAGAAATATTTCCGTTTTGTTAACATGATAAGGATACTTGTTGGCCTTGCTGCCCTATTTGTTTGTCGTTGATTTTTTGGTAAGGGGTAGAGACGCGCAGGTGTAAGCAAATTGCATGGAATGATGCATCTGTATTTCGTTATTCTTGCTTGTCTTCCTAGTGATTCGCACGTTTTTATCACATAATTCATAACACGTTCTATAATGAGAGTTTACTATACGTCTTCGAGTATTTATCCAGTCGGTCAGAAATTCTACCGTTTGAAGGCGTAATGGAATATATAGAGGTATTCTGCATGTTACAGAGTTAGATGTAGACCATATAGTAGCAAGGAAACGAATTAGAATCGTTCGGTATTTACTGCTCCTTTAGGAACATTTCGTCTGACCGATTCTGATAACATGTTTCGTGACAATCGACTCAAATGTGAGACCCTCCTTTGTTGAACAGTTAGCAATTAGTATACATACCAACTATTCCGCCGGATATGGGAGTACAGTGTCAGAGTCAGTCTTTACTGGCTTGACCGCAGTGTTGCCCTCTCACAACACACATCTATGTACCGGTATATACATTTGGAAAATATATATTTTTTTTATGCATTTTGAACAAAAGCAGAATTAACGTCTTCTTCTTTAAAAGGAAAACAATGTACTTTATGGAACAAACGACTAAACAAACACAACTAAAACCATTCCCCCCACTCTCCGTCCCATTGTTTAACGCCTCTAAGTGACATAAAGCAAAAGAACAACAGAAATCATAAGGAAAAATAGTGATTATAGTGCAAGATATTACTCATAATGATGCAGAGCATAATAGGGGCGTCTTTAAAAGTGAACTTCCCTACCTTTCATAAGCGTGTCTCTCTTCATCTGATATCATACTTCCTTTGCTTAATCTTAGCAGCATGGGGAATCTTTAAAGCAGACTTGCAGATATTGAACAGCTGTGTGAGTCACTCTGGGGAAACAACTGATGTTAATCATTTTTGATAAGGGCAGCCCCTCATGTCACAGCTCATCATACAGAACAGGGAGCAGCTCTCTATTTTCTATTTGGAATAGACGAGAGACTGAAGGCTTCAAGGATCAGGAAGCAACCTCGTAAACTCTCCGCACTGCCTTCTGGGACACTTTTTCCATATTACCAGTCAGAAGGATTAGAGATGCTTCTTCTTTCTATGAGTATTTCCAGCGGTGTCTCTAAGCCAGATTAATAAGCACACAAACACAGACTTTCCATCAAGTGTACTATGTATCATAGTGAGTGATAAGGAATGTTTGGCCACATTCATGACAAAGTATGAATGCAGTCGGTTTCAAAGCAACGCATGGTGGATATGGAGTAAGAAATCATATAAAGCGCACACCAATCAGAGATACTGTCTTCTGTGACGTGTCATATTTGACATGTCTAATAGATGTTTAGGATCCTTGCGGCATAGGGAAAAATAAGCGCGGTTGTGTACTCTCTAAAGAATATAGATAAGACAATAAATAATCAGGGTTCTTACGGTCATTAAAAACCTGGAAAAGTCATGGAAATTCAAAATGCTAATTCCAGGCCCTGGAAAAGTTTTTTTTTCCCCAAAAAATACTTCCCAAGGTTTTGGAAAAGTCATGGAAAGTCATTGAAAAAATCAAATATAATTTATATTTTAGCTTATCGCCGAAATAGTAATACTATAATGATAATACATACTTTATCGTGTAGTAATGAAACGTAAAATGGCATTTAACTGTCGAGGTATTTTACTGGTGAGAGATTTTTATCAAATCAAGTTTTATTTATATAGCACATTTATAAACGATTTTTGGTCGAGCAAAAGTGCTGTACATATAATAAAAATAGCCTACAGGAGAGACACTTTACAGCTAATAGAACAGCACAGATTGTTCAGAATATCAGTGTGAGAAAAACGATTCATGTGTATAGTGTTACAAATGTATTGAACATGTACAAACTAGGGTTTCCCATTAATGTACCGGGCGCCACAGTGGAATACGCACATACACAGTGACTCTTACAATGAAGAATCGATAATCAGCTCACAGCATATAAAATGGCATATAGGTGTAAGCAGAGGTAAAGTGCTATTTTAGGGGGGTCTGGGGGTATGTTACCCCGGGAAGATTTTTATTAAAATATTGAAGTTAAATTCATCAATATGGTGCATTTTGAGAACAAAATTTAGAGATCCATGGATACATCTCTCAACATCCATATGAAACAGAGCTGTACACAGATTTTCTTTTTCTTGATGGATATTTTACAAAT
>NW_011357369.1:4133225-4175401 GCF_000735185.1 Notothenia coriiceps
GGAACTTATCTCCGGGAACCGCGGAAAAAAATTGTTCTTCATTCCTTGTTTTTATGATTTCCACCTATTTAGGTTTTTAAAAGACTTTTTTTATTTTATTTTATTTTAAAATGTTACAGTATGTCCACTGTAGAGGACGTCGGGACCATATTAGTTTGAAAAGACAGCCAAAATTAACAGATAGACTATGTAACGTATTATGGTTATAGAGTGATATTAATACAATAATACATTCACCTTTATTTAAAACATAAATAAGTAATTGATCTGAACATTGCTGTTTATTTGGTCACTAAAAAACTAGTTTGGTTTTTGGTGAATCTTTCCAGATCTTCAAAGACTTTGTAGTGAATGTAGTGGGAAAAGTACCTCATTGACTCCAGTCGGCACGGGCTGTAGGGTCATCTTGACTAGTTGTATGGATGTGGTCTCCATTTGACCTGCTCATAGAAACAAAGCTTGCATTCCTGAGGCAATTCTCATTTTTCATGGCTCCACTTAAAATAAAAACAACAATAAGACATACGTGCTACTCTTGGCCCACAGAGGGCCATGTCTTTCCAGCTCGTCCCTATCTGTCTCTCTGTCTGTATCTTTACGCTCATGGAGCCTCCTGCATCTTTCCCCCCCCTTCTTCTTTACCCTCTTCTATCCCCGGCGTGAAATCTTCATCCCTCTCATCATCTGAGAGCTCCAAATCTGAATCTCCCTGAACTATCTGGTACAGAAAATGTCTGCTTCAGTTCCGTCTCCTGTAACAATATTGAGTCATAAAGTCCATGAAGATGGTCCTGACGTCCACTAGAATGGACATTTATAAAAGAGCTGTTATTTGAAAACTTGAATTATTTAATTGCTTTCAGAACTAATTATATAGTTCCTCACATGTTAATAAACAAGTACATAATGATTTTCATGGTAAAAATTACAATTATTCAACAGTATTTGACTTCTCCTCCTGCTTCTATACAATTTTGTTTTTGGTATGCCAGCCATTTTGGATGAAAAGAAAGAGGGACTTCCCAGCATGCAATTTTAACCCATGACATATCACTGGAAAGACCAGGATGTCCTCTGTACAGTACATCAGGGATTGATAGAGTAGCACACACACACACACACATGCAAAAGGTTACGTTTAGTTGCCAGAATGCTTTTAAATAATGAGCAGTAAAAACTGACACTGTGAATGATCATGCAACCTGTGCGAGGCCTGTTTCAATACCTTAAATTGGTTGTTTTTCTTTATTGCATTTTTTTTATTATATTGAATCTTGTTCAGTTCTTCTTAGGTAAATATATTTATAAAATACACTCCTATTATTTCCAGTTTACATTTCCTGGTGCAGTTTCTAAGGGCCGGATGAAAGTGGCGGCCCAGGTTCAGTAAGGCAGTGGCAATGTGAGGGCGGAGCCTCTGTCACAGGTGCTCCATTTGGCAGCGCAAAGCCCTGCGTCACCACGGCCACCAAGACCTGTAAACCCTGATTATCCCATTTACTCTATTGCACTGTCTCTTAAGCCACGGCCCACACAGGAGCTCTGCCTCTGCGCAGTATCACTCCCACACAGGCAGTTTAATTCAAGTTTACATTCACATTGTGCAGATTTCCATTGCAAACAGCTCAAAAATAAGCTCATATATCACCAAAATTACATGAAGAGCTGAGAAGGAAAATGTAAGGATGGTTTTTGGATTAGTAGGCTAGTCTTGAAGATTGGAGCACCGTTTTATTTGCCAAACATATATTTTGTTTTATTTTCATGCTTTGTTTTGGCACATGTCAGACAGGTTTATCGCAGGTCTCTGAAATTGAATCCCACATCTGGAAATGTATGTGGAACTACAATGTGTTTCCCAGGAGGGATGGTTGCTATGGATCGGGCCCGATCTCTTTCGCCCGTACACGGTGCGAAGCTAAATCAAAGACGCTGTCAGAGGCTAACAGCAGGTATACGCATTCAGTAGCCTATACGCTTCCAAACCAGAGCCCTTTGTGTTAATTGCATGTCATTTGTTAAACGCTTTTATCCAAAGCGACTTACATACATTTAGCACTGTGGACAATCCCCCACAGGAGCAATTTGGGGTGAAGTGTGTCAGGGACACATCGAACTTGCTATCCCCTGATTCGAAGTCCAGTAAACCATCCACCGAGCCAGCCTACATGTTAATGCAACCTAGCATGTCAATACTCAATTTAAATGGATGATTCACGGGGTGGAGGTTATTGAAAGGCATGAATAACATTGTTCTGTCAGAAAATTCAAAGGAAGCAAGTATTCATAAACACAACTTTTCCCCGTGGCGGTTTTCCATGTCTCTTCCTGTCTCCTGCTCTTTTAAAAACATTCAGCAACTAACAGTAAAATAACTCAAAACAGAACGTTGTTTCCTTCTTTTGCTATTCCCCGTAAATCAACGTTTAACAAGCACAGTGTTTTTCTCTGGACGTCTATGAACACATTTCTGCAAAATTCAGCGCAATAAAAGAAAAAAATAGAGATTTTGTTGTTTTCCTGAGCCATATTTCTGCCTGCATGAGTTGGGTTATTTACCATTAATGTTATATCCCAGTAGCCTTTGAGCATATTCCTTCAGGTCAGGAATGTTAGCAGATCCAAAATGTGACATCAAGCACTCTTGTTACATAATGGCTAGATCTTCTCAATTAAGAATTGTGCTCACATTGTAGGGTACAGATATTAAACATCTAAATATCCTTTTATTCCTCTAAAGATATGGAGCCCCAAAGTCTTTAATATTTAAAAACATAAAAGTTAAATAATAGAAAATGTGAAATTATAAAAACCTTTTTTGAACAAGCTTTTCTGTAAAATAGACAGAAGCATACTTAAGATCAAAGTGAAGAGGTGCAGCCACCTACTGGTTTGATATAGCATAGTGACAATATGTTAGACTTGCACTTATATTAGCTAGCACTCCAACTCATTGTACGTGCTAGGCTTAGGGCCATACATCTCTAAGCGGTTGACCAATCACAACAGAGCTGGGACTGGGCTCTGGTTTCAGACAGAGGGTGAAAAGAGGTGCTGCAGCACAGGCAGTATGAGAAAAATAAAGAGCTTTCTGAACATTAAAGCATAAAAACATGTCACAGGAGAGGCACAAAATACAAATATGAAACCTGAACATTAGCATAATTTGTCACCTTTATTATGAGTTTCTTTGCTGTTTAAAATGTGTGGGGAAAATTCTAGGGACTGTCCAAGTAGTGGTTCTACCATAAGATGAACATTGAGAAGAAAATACAAAATTCCAGCAACAGTGTGACAAATTAAATATGAACTATTCTAGCATTAGCCTAAAAAAATAATACGATTTAGGAGCCTACTGGTAGAACCCTAAATTCTAAGGATTATATTATGGTCCTGCAACAAGGGCTATTGAAATCTCCTCGTACTTTCATGTCATACCTATATTCTAATTACAATCATTCTAAAAGAAAGATTTTTGTGGAATTTCGTTTGTTTACAAAATCAGCTAAAAGAGATGCTGGCGTTCAGGTCCCTGCACTGTAATTATTAGAATGCTGTCTCATTTGGAGCAATCCAGAAAAACGTGACCTTTTTCAAACCAACCTCACATTCAGCAGAGGAAATCAAGCTAATGAGCCGTGACGAGCGATGAGACAATGCATGCAAGGTGCACAAAAACTGTAGTGATGACAGCAAGGGTTTTAAATCCAATGTTAAATTAGATATTTTCTTTCTTAAACTCCACCAGAACTCTTTTTTTTGTGCTGTTGGTGTCACACAAGAGGAATAAAAAAGATGGAATAACAGAGTGTCAAATTCAATCCGAAACACTTGACCTCAGAAACTATGCGGCGTGATAATGGCTTCACATATGGGCGAGCACTTTGCAGGTTCCTCGAGAAAACGTGAGCGATGACATAACGTAGAAAACAAAGTCCCAGTCATTTAGCAAATCCCCTCTGTGTCTCCTCGGCAATCTTTCAAAGGGATAACTGGATTTCCAGCAGGGTCACATTAGTTTGTCATCACAGAGATATTCCCAGAGCTGACGGCAGACTTAGCTTTGGTTGTGGATCAGAGGCACGAGGACAGAAAGTGGGATTTCCAATCCTTTTCAATCCAAATGCTTCTGACCCCTAGTGACAAAAAAAAGCTGGAGAATCGCTCTGCCGTCAAGAGAAAATAGCGTGGGTTATTCAGGTTCTGTTGGGAGAAGAAGCAGCAGCAATCACTTCAGTACAGAGGATTCTTTTATTTCTTTTTGATCCCAAAGGGCTGGCGTGTGTGGTGAGCCTGCTTTCAAATTATCCTGGCAGATTAATGCTGAAGGTTACAAAAGGGAGTCTTGTTTCACGGGGAGATAAAGCAACCCATCTCTCTAATCTGCTCTATTATGTCTTCGAGATCTAACAGCTTAAAAGAAGCTGAATGCTGCTGCTGGAGCACTTGAGAGAGATGCTACAGACACGCTGTGATCTCTGTACTGTATGTGCTCTCTCTGGTGGCTTTCAGTAAATTCACCTTAATGGTATGACAGCCTCCTGGATGCTGAAAGTACGCTGGAAAACATCCACATAAAACAGCCACACCTTTAACGAAAGCGTGGTTTTCTAATCTTTGTCATTTTAGCTGCGCGCTTAAGATCACTTTACTTCTTTCACAGGTGTGTACACCTCAAAAAGCATTTTTGGCAATGAAACAAAAGACAGAACGATCAGCAAACATGCTCATCTTTGTTCAGTGAAGGAATAGTTTGACATTCTGGGGAAATAACAACCGTCAAACTCAGAATTTGGAAATTGAGACGAATGCGTAAAAGCCTTAAACCTGAATGCTTTGCAATGAGCCGCAAGGGACGACAGCCCGAGTTGTATAGAAGTTTATGAAAATAATTGTACACATTTTTCTAATGAATCAATTGCTAGTTTCGAGATTCAAGGTTTTTATTGTCATTTGTGCATAGCTACAGTGTAGTTATAACAATGAAAATCTGAGGTCACAGGCTCCTCCAACAGTGCAACACAATAAAACTGATAAAATAGTGCAAGTAAATAAAATAGAATATAGTAGAAATAGTGCAGAATAGTCTAAGTAATTGGAATATTGATATATATATATAAGTAGCAGCCAGATGAATGTTATGGATTTTCTTATAAAAGTTCAGGTGTTTAATAGTCTTCTGGCCTGTGGGATGAAACTGTCTCTGAGTCTGGTGGTTTAAGTCCTGATGCTGCGGTAGCGCCTGCCAGACGGCAGCAGACAGAACAGTTTGTGGCTGGGGTGATGGGGGTCTTTTATAATCCTGAGGGCTTTCTTCCTGAGCCGCTGGGATTAACCTGTTAAGCACTGAGCCTGTTTTTCAGGTTTCAGGCTCGAAAATGACATTCCCAGAACAAATGACCATAACTACAATTCTACAAGGGGTAAATTAATAATCTTTTTTCTCAAAGTAATGATAAACCTGTGAGTTGGATGTAGAAGAGTCAGAATCAATATAGATGTTTTTTATTTTAAAGAAAATTCAGATTGAACATAGTAAAAAACTGTAAATTATAGTGTCCTTCCAAATATTCTTTTTTACTTATAGTGAAAACTACCCTTGGATGATGGTATGGTAGACTAAAATATTTAGGATTCCAAAGTACTACATATAATAAGTACCCTGTATCAAGATTGATGCAAAACAAGTGACATTTTACATTTTTAGAGAGGTTTAGCAAAAAAAACTCCACCTCTGAGGTGATTTGGGTGGAAATGGGCGTTTTTACCGTTTCTCTGTGAACCCATTGGTTGATGTTGGTGATTGACATCTCTTTTTAACCGTTAGAGCCAATAGAATCGAAGGGGAATTTCCACATAGACACACACGTTAACAAAAAAAAGTGGGGGCTTTGCGCATGCAGTTTTGCATGAGAGCGAACCTATCGGAAAAGCAGGTTTATTGTTTATGGATTATCAGAAATCATTTCAAAGGGACACAGACACATTGGATTAACCTATGGATTAACCTTCAGCAGCGTTTTTATCATTTTAATGCCATTGAAGACCACTTTTGACCAGACAACAACCAAGGTAAGCCATTTTGCCGTTTTTAGCTACCTAGCGCCACATGTTTTGAATCAAAACATGAACAGACAAGAACAGACAGACAAGAACAGACATCAAAACTTTTGATGTCTGTTCTTGTTAATATCTTTGTGAGTTCTTGAGTGATGATGTATGTACCTATCGATTCTGTGTCATCTCACGATGCTAGTCGATATGTTGGATGTGCAGTTAAGATAAGAAATAAGGGTGTTATGAGTGAGTTTCTGTTCAGTAATGCGTTTGCGGCTAATTCAGAGGCTGAGCGTTAGCATTGTGGGGTTTTTTGGAGAAAAAAAAGATCAGTTAGCTGAGTTTCTTCCCGTTACATGGATAGTTTATTAAATATTAAGATGCCCTCAGACGCTGTTTCCTGCAGATGACGCGTTTTTCCCCCTGGTACCGGGGGGGCGGTGTAGAACAGGTTAAAGATCCTCCATGGATGGCAGCTCTGCCCTGGTTCAATACTATTCATTTTGTAAACTAATGTCCTATTTCGAGAATACACAGAAAAGCAAGGTATGCTTTCGGGCAGCGGTTCCCAACCTTTTTCAACTCAGGGCCCACTTAAGAATCTAAAAAATGGTTGAAGCCTACATTCAAACATAAACATTACAGATGCTAAATAAAGTTCTGATTGGTCAATTCAGAACATGTGACAAGTTGTTAATCCAGTAGTAGGCCGCTGTCAAGGACTGTAATGACCATTGCTAAGTAGGATCAAGAAAGAGAAAGGAAAGGAGGTTCAAATATAATGTGTTGCAAATTATTTGGCAGCCCACTTGCAATGCCTTCACATCCTCCTAGGGGGCCGTGGCCCACAGGTTGGAAACCTTTGCTTTATGGCATGGTTAGCTGTGATTGACAGGGCTACCACAGTGTAGTAATTATCCTAAATAACGCAAAACATCACTATGTTTTCTGTTCATGGAAGTTAATATTTCTATTTTGATTGCCAAAAATTGCCTTTAAGACTTTGGTTGTAAGTACAATCAAACTTCTGGATCCCATAAATTTGGCAACGACCAAAAACCATAGTCCACAAACCAATGGGTCACTGTGACTATATGTCCACTTCTTAAATATTCTATGAGACATAGGATCACGTTCTACAGAGTGAGTAAAAACAATTGATATCATTCTCGTGCAGCAGATATGAAGCTACAGCTAGCAGGCAGTGTAGTGGCAATTTCTTATATTACTTTATATGGTAAAACCAAATGCAACGCTTATATGATGAAAAGTGTAAAGTTGTCATTGCTCGACTTGTTGTTCACCCAGATGCTTCCTGCCAAGGTCACACACTTGAACAATACAGTTATTGTTCCTAAAAAGAGCATTGCAAGATGACAGTCAGCAAAAAGTGTTATCTCTCTTTGTCTGCACAGCAACAGTTACAGCAGAACCGCCAAGGTCCTCTATAAAACACACACACTGGACTTCAACACAATACAGCGGTTAGTCTGGCTCTTTCCAAAGGTTCTATGGGGGTAATGTCCTGGTATATATCTTGGTGCAGGATTAGGAAGTTGTTAACGTTGTGTCTCCATTGTGCAGTAAGCAGCAGCAATTCTTCGAAAACCACTGATATTTTTACACTTCAGATTTTCGTAAAAAAGAGAGATATGACTAAGCATTGAGAGATTTTTCACCCTGTTTCCCGTCTGTATGCTAACTAAACTGGCTGCTAGCTGTAGCTTCACTGTGCAGACATGAGAGTAGTATGAAGTCCTGGACAACAACCAAGGCAGCAGGTGGTTGGTCACGTTCTGGTCACACTGAGAGTGAAACACTTCCTGAGGCCCTGATGATCTCTGTAAAGCTGCCAGCAGAGTGACGGGTGTGGAGAGGACAGGTAATCCAGGGCTAACTGGCTCCATGTCAACTAAATAGGATTGAAAGGGCTAGTCAAACCCCCTCTCTGAGCCGTGCACAGGTCAGCGTTCAAGCCAAAAGAGGAATATGAATAACTCTTAAGTAACTCTGAAGGTATTAAAGGGCACAGGCAGTACGGTTCCTTAATGACCTACTATTCCAGATCTGAACTTCCTCTTCCATATCGTATTTTAGGTGCCATCTAATCATCTTTAAAAAGTATTGATTTTAAACTATAAGAAGTGCAAGTATTTCATGCTAATTCCTCTCAAGCATCTGACGAAATAAATTGTCATGTTTCCCCACAAATGGCTGCATGTGGTGCTTTTGCATTTAGTGGGGGGAAAAATCATTTCTCAACTTAGTGGGGAATCAATGTTTTCAATTGCAAATGAGGGTTTCCATTATGGGACTCTCAATCAAAACAATAACAAAATATCTTCACGGCAGTAATTGTCTTCACCACCATGGCCATGCTGCAGTCAGCTTTTTCTAGTTAGGGCTCCTTTAGTTTTCATCCTTCAGATTAATTTTTATACCAGGTGCTGAATATCTACTCTGCAAATTGTACCCGCTAAATGAAACTGCTAAAAACACTGATTAAACCAACTATTTTCAAGTCCTTGCCTATTGTGATCCCTAAATCAATTTTTAAATTACAGGACAAAATAATATCAAAATTCCTGAGGCACAATAAAAAACTGAGAATTAAATATAAGACACTTCTATGTACAAAAGAGATTGGAGGGTTGAATCTACCTAATTAAAAAAATTACTATTGAGCAGCACAAATTAGAGCAATAATCATGTGGATAACTGAAGACACAGAAACTATTTGGGTTGATATGGAACAAAAATCATGTAATAATCTACCTGTGGGAGCGCTTCCATTTTTGACAGAAAGGGCACAGAAGGGGTTGGGGACTTGCAATCTGTGGATCAGGGCTGCGATGAAGATATGGTCAGAGGTACGAAAGGAATTAAAACTGTCAAACTCTATTAGCAGGGCCACTAAAATAGCTACAAACCCAGACTTTTTACCATCTATTATGGACTCAGGATTTAAAACATGGGAAAATAAGGGGTTAATATATATTACACAACTATTTACTGGACAAATCATTAAATCATTTGAACAACTGAAACAGGAATTGAACCTACCATCCTGTGACTTTCGCAACATTCGCAAATCCCCATCTAAGCTAGAGGACCTGTTAATGACATATACAAGGTACTACATTATGAATGTAACAGCAACAATAAGGATGTCAACGAAAAATGGGAGTTAGAAGCGAATATTATAATATGCGACGAGGATTGGGAAGAAACATTTGAATGTTTCTTCCCAATCCTCGTCGCATATTATAATATTCGCTTCTAACTCCCATTTTTCGTTGACATCCTTATTGTTGCTGTTACATTCATAATGTAGTACNTCTCGCCAGGGTTTTATTGGAAAGGGGGACTTTTTACTTTATGACGCTGCGCTGTCAAGTACGCTTCTCCATGTTTGTGATTGGTCGAATGCTCCAAATACCACCCCTTTCATGTGAACGCGCACCTAACTAGATAGGACACGGCTGGCTTGAGCGATCCACTTGATAACCAGTGTCGTAGTACAGTTTAGCGAGAGCGCGTATGTTTTGGATTAGGCCAACCGGCTAACTCAAACATATCCAGGTTAGGAAGATCCAGCTTCGTAGTACAGGCCTCAGATATCCTACTTTAACAGCCTGCGAGCCTACATTATGTTGTGTTAAGTGTTTATTTTACATAATGTGTTTCGTTGTAGTAGCTAGGTATAATCATCACCGACAGATGGAAAGACAACAATAAAAAGGAATTCATATTAATGTTACCAAGTTACACATAAAATAGATACAAAAAATATAAGAACAAAGATAAAAGCATAAAGATTAAGATAGAAACAAAAACATGTTAACAGCAGTGTAAAAATTATGAATATATGTGTTTGTAGTTCTCAACGTGAGTATCCTCGTAATTCTTTTTTTGTCGCTGTATCGATGCATAACGAAAGTTAACCAAGTAAACAGTCACATCTTATCTGGACAAGTGCTGCAAAGGGATACACGTGTGTAGTCTTTCATATTAAACATGATTGCTGGTAGATAGCCACAGAAGTTGTATCACAGTTTAACAGTTAATTAAAAAAAACAGTTAATCTCGCACACCGGTACCTATGGACGGTACGAGTGTATTACACACAGCCTTCCCTGTGTTTACCTTCACTAGACAGCTAAAGAGCGACTGCAGGCTGCTTCGTTATAGCCACACGCACGCACGCACGCACGCACGCACGCACGCACGCACCTCTACACACATCGAACTGCCCGACTATTAGGCCGTGTGTGTGTGTGAGTGAGAGAGACTGTGAGACTGTGACACTGGCATTTGTTTTCAGAAAATTGTTGTCCGTTCTGGTACTGCGGTCAACTCAGCCGTCTCTGTATATATACTTTGTGTTTACACTGTGCAGATGTAGAATGATGAGTTCATATGCAAATTCAAACCACCCTTTTAACCCCGTCCCTCTCTGCAGCGGTCACCTGTCCCCCCACCATGCAGTACGGGACCTGTGTGTCGTCCTGCCAGCGCCGCTGCTCCGCCCTCTCCATCCCGCAGCACTGTGGGGAGGAGTGTGAGGAGGGCTGCGTCTGCCCCCAGGAAACCTTCCACAACCATCGAACACACACCTGTGTGCACAGGTAAGAACGGCCGAGGTGGTGGGGGTATAAATTAAGAAAAAAAACAACCCTTTTCTAACTGCTGATCAAACAAACAAGCAGAGAAAGCGAGATGCAATGTGTATCACTGTAAGAGGTTCTGTTTTATTACACTTAATATTTATTTTATTTGAATTTAGGCAGGAGGGAATGAGTGACCATGTGTCCTTGTTGTGAATCGGGCCAGCTCTGCCTGTTGTGAAAGGTTTTAAAGCCTGGAGTCACTCCACCAAACAAATCCTCTCAAAGTGATATTTGTATCTGCTCTGAAGTTTAGGTCAGCCTTTAAGCGGAGAGCCTTGTATCGCTCCTGCAGACGCTACAGAGCCAGAGGACCTCGGTAATTGTGCTCTCCGTTTCAGCCTGCTCTGCCCTAAAAGACATGCAGCTGAATTCCTCTTAAATGTCCCAGGTTTTTACATCCTAGTGCAGCGCGGTGACTTACTTACCATGTGATAGAGTTACATCAAGGAATTCACCGTGAAACCCCCCTTTTATTCCCGCTCGGGCTGGGGACGACACAGATATCTGATAACCAGTGAGAAAGAATTTGTAGTACAGAGGCCAATGTGTGGCACTGGCCTATATGTTACAGGGCTTTCAGCCTCTGCTAAGAACCGTTTACTTCAACGTAGATCATTATTTTACATTTTTACAATGAAAAATCGCCCCAAACAGGTGAAGTTTTTTAGAGTAAGTATGTTGTGGATTTGACACCTTACGGACTAATTTCCCCTCCTAAAGCCTGCTAATCTGTCCCCTATCCACTTACCTGTAATACTCTGTTTAAGGTAACACAAAGCCCTCTTTAACATTACTCTTTACACAATAATTAACAAACTGAGCAGTGTCTGGTTTACATCCCCAAAGCCTGGTGTGTCATTATGGCTTCAGGGGTCTTCGAAGGTCTTTCGGACATCCGATTTAAAGCCTTTTGCTTATGCTGAGATGTACAATGCAATGGTGCACAACAAACAATCTCTCTATCTGTTTTTCTCTCTCAGTCACATGTATGCATCAGTAATTATTCATCGGTCAACTGTTTCTGTGTGCTTAATTTTTGTTATTTTACAAATTATTACTATTCTGAATCGTCAACAAGGACATCTTTTGTTGTGTTATTTCCTTATAACAGACTGTGTCTATAAATGCAGTTTGATTTTAGAAAACAAAACAAAAGCACTATTTGTTTAAGTGGTAGCACATTTTTTTTTTTTTAAATCAATCTTTTACAGATAATATTTTTTTCTTTGGTTGGGATTTATTTCCCAATATTGACCAGCTCGCTGTACTATATGCCTTATATATATATATATATATGAGCGTGTTTCTTTACAGGAGCGAGTGTCCCTGCAGTTTCCTTGGAGCAGATTACGAGCCGGGTGATGTGATCATGACATCAGCAGGTGTTCAGTAAGATCCTCTCCTCCATCTTCTCCATCTAAAGTTCTGCCTTCTGTCAGTCACAGTGCTGCTTCCTTTTTAAACTGGAGGAACTTATATCTTAATGTTTAATGTGAACAAGTAACAGAATAAAGCCTACTAGTTGTAGAGATAAAGTATAAGTAAGAACAAAGCTGAAAAAACCATAAAGTCATGTTTATGAATTTGTTAACCTACTTCTTTGCTAGTTTTTGTATTTACCTTCATCATGTATCATCATAACCACCATCCTTTTCTCTCCATGTTTCCTTACAGACTCTGCCTGAATGGCAAACTGGTGTCCCAAACAACAAACAGTGGTAAGTAACTTTTGTTTCTTTAGCTAAGTTGATATGAAGGGATGCTTGTGTTTTGCTTAATATCACATTATGTGTCACATTGAAGTATGTAATTTAATGGTTATTATAAAAGTTGGAGGACACTACCACACTTCTAGCAGATCGTACTCTGTAATTGAAAGGGATCATTCATAAAAAGCAAATAAAGCACATACAATTATGAGACACTTGACGAAACACGAACCATGGGATGAAAGAGGATGGATGGAGCTTTGTAGAGAATAAAACTGAAGCTACTGGATCCTATGCATTTTTCCATCTTCCTGCAGAGTCTTTCTCACCTGTGATTTATTTTTCTCATCTTATAGACATGTTGTGTCCAGCTGGTCAGCTCTACCAGAACTGCTCGGAGGGGGGGGACGGCCTCCTGACGGGAAGGGGCGTGGCCTGCGAGCGCACCTGCGAATCCTACCTGCTCAACCTAACCTGCTCCACACACGAGCCCTGTGTGGCCGGGTGTACCTGCCCCCATGGGTGAGGGAAGTTATTTAGTCCCGTTATAATTTGTGCTGGCAAATCATTACAGACTTCTCGAATCACACTATAAAATGAACGATAGATTATTTTTGAAACTTGTCCAGTGCTACTTAGAAAAAAACCCCCACATGTATAACTTTTATTTGTATAGTGCTGTGTTGACCAGACCTACTGCTGTCCCTACTGGTCCCACAACTCAGTTACACATCAAATATGGCGATCATTGAGTGTGTGAGAAGTGTGCAGCAGTTCCACAATCACATTTTGGACCATAATAAGTGCACCAGCGAGGTGCTTATAGTGCTTCGCATTAAGCCATACTTGCCATTAGGATGCAATTATGCACACAAATTAGCACAAGTAAGTACAGAAGTACGCACATTGAGAAACAGCCTAAATGTCTTGCTGTCTGTTTGGTATGGAAAAAGAGTGTGACCCTCTTTCTTGATAAATAAAGTTTAAGAAATTAGTGTGGAGGTTTGGTAGAATCTTAAGCTCTGAGTGTGCAGGGCTGTGTTTCTTTATTCAGTCATAGTGTTGTTTTACTGCTGGCAGCCTCATTTTATGAGTCTTAGGTCATCTGTGGGAGTCAAAAATACTTATAAGCGTCCGATGAGGTGAACAGACATTATGGAGTGGAATACAGTAATCTGATCCCTGTAATTCCCCTCCTATTGTCGGCCTGAAAGGAAGGTTAAGTGGTTTCATTCTGTGACATCAACCAAGAGTCATGATGATAACAATATGCACTGGTAAGGCTTTGCAAAACATATCCACGCGTATGGCGCTTTGGTGAAGATTATACAGCTGGTAAGGTATCTGACAACAGCGGACCTCATAAAGTATTGCACAGAGAATGGTCATTTTAAATATCATTCACCAAAAACTTTGGAAGAAACACCAGTAGTATTTAAGTGGTTAAAATGTAATATTTAACTAAGAACACTAAATTGAAAATTCAAAGGCAAGAATGGTAAGAAACACACAGTTAAACATGGATATTTTGAGCTACAAAAATAATAATTGGGATTTTACTATCTTGAGATCCCATAAATAATCAATGATTCAGGTCAGGGGTGAGTTTAACTGCTATATTTGTAGCAGGTAAAAACTGGGTGGTTAGTCAAAAATCCCCTAGAGTGAAACATTACCTTTTTAGAATCACAATTTCAGCGAAGGCCAGTTGAGCAACATACATACACTGATTTTGTTGATAGCTATACCTCCCCTTTTCCCAAGTCTATCTCGGTCTATGAATGGAATCACTTGTGTGATTATGCAGTGGGCATTTTAAAACACAAAGAAAAGGTTAGCCAGCTACAGTCATTTTGATCCTGCGTCAAACTCCTCTGACTCGCCACGGTCATTCATTTATTCCTACTCACCTTTGAGAAAGATTACCTCTGTGTTAATTTTGCCAGTCTTTGTACAGGTGATTCATAAAGTCCACCAACCTATGAGTTTGTGTGCTAACTGTTAAGCTGAATACAGACACAAAGAGATCTCTTTCAGCTCCAGGTGACGGCTGGATTTATAAGGGCAATGATAGTTTGAAGGTTCAGTCATGACTCTGATTTTAAATACTTGTTTTTCAGATTGAGAATAATCGAGTTGTTTTAACAGTGACACACTTTTAGCTTTTGGCTTGAATTGATGGTGGTGATTGTATTAATGAAACTAAATAAAGTTGATTAATGATTAATTTTGGAACCCATACAAAGTGAAATCATAGTCAGACAGACAACTGTTACGCAGTGATGTCACTGTGTTACTGGAGTATGCAAAAGGGATGTGCGTGAGAGAAACTTTGGGATTTTAGTCTTTGCAAACCATTTACCGGTACATGCACAAAAACCTATATTACACACTACAGGAAAGGGAAAACCCCAAAAGCATAATGGGGCCCCTTTAACACACTCAGCTAACTTCAAAGTGAAAAAGATGAAGTGGCAGATGATGCTTTTATGGATGTATTCAGAAAGCTACTTTTCTTGGGAATCAACCTGTATTCTGTAATTAACGTAATTAAAACTTAGATGCCCCTTTTTTTCTCATTTATGATGGCGGATATGAGCGAAAGACTTCAACTGGCTGGCTTTGGTTTCCTTTCTAAACCAGACAGCAGATGATAAACAGGTGTTCCATCTGACATATTAATACTACTGTAAACTAAGATGATTATCATGGAAACAAAAAATAACTAAAAGTCAACTGCAAGGTATTCATCTGCAGCAGGACTTAAAAACCTCTAATGGGAAATAATTAGCTGAGGTGCTGACAGAAGACTCCATTGTGTTTTCATTCACAATGGCACACTTTGTGTATGATCAAAATGTGGACCATTCATTCTGTGACAATTAGCCAGCTGAACTCATATGAACCTGGACTTTCAGTTGCAGCATACCAGAATCTGGTTTTGGTTACAGTACGTATACATACAACTGTTAAAACCTGCTGTTTGCCCGTGGGCTTACCTTGAGAGGCTTGGTGACTTAATAGAACACAGAGTGTTACAGTATGGAATAAATACACGCAAAACTTTTAGCCTTTCAATGAAGATGCAGGTTGGGCGGTGATAATTGACATGACTCAACTGTAAACTATGTTGGGTTTTGGAACATCAAAAGCTAGCTGGACGAACATGTTTGGGTTTTGAGGATCCTACTGTATAAGGTGCCACAACAAAACCCAGTAGTATTATGTTTAATTTAACTTTCAATACTCCCAGTTAAGAACAATTGGTGACTTTAAATTAATACTCAACTGGTTCCTGCAAACTGGATGGTTTTGGTTTTAGAGTACGGATGCAGATCTTGCTACAATTTATATTTCATTGTTCTTTTAAATACTTCTTTATATTTCATTTATTTATACAATTACAGCTGAGTTTCCGATTGTGTTAGAATTAGTACAGCTTACAATAGAGAGAATTTATCTATAGAGAATCGGAGGGATGAAACAAATACAAATATATATACAAATATACAGTCTATGGATGAAACCCTCTTTAATGGTCACACATGCAGAGCACACAGCACACACAGTGAAATGTGTTCTCTGCATTTAACCCATCCTAGTACCAGGAGTCTAGTACTAGGAGCAGTGGGCAGCTATTGTACAGCGCCCGGGGAGCAATGGGAGTGAGGGGGTGGGGGTGAAGCCCAGGAGGTGAACTAGGACCTCTCCAAGTACCAGTCCACACTCCATATTTTAAGTCTGTTTGGGGACTTGAACTGGCGACCCTACAGCTCCCAGTCCAATCCCCTACTGAGCCACTGCCGGACAATGTCAGTAAACCAGCTATTCATTTTACAATAATCAGTCATTTAAGGATTGGACCTGATGCAACATTTAAATATGTGCACCTGCAGCCCATTTCCACTGAACTTCAGGATATCTAACATGAATTCGCCATTCCTGTGTTTCTCCAATCTCGCGACTCATTGGCTATGTGTCTGATGACTTAAGTCCACTGCCTCAGGGGCTATATTTGTGGGGTTCTGGTTACTATCCCTTTAGCAACTTTCGACGCAAAAATCTATTTGGTGTTGAGAGATTCCATCGTATAACACTGGAGTGTTTCACAAAAAGCTACTTTACATACTGATAAAAAGCGAATGTATCAACAGACGATAGCTGATGTGGTCTTGGATTGCCATATGGCCAATAAGTCCTGCCTCTTTTGGTTAATTATAGACTAATATGGAAACTACAGTGTTTCCGATATCAAAATCTAGAATGGTTTACAGATTCTGCATTTATATATAATCTCTGCTGGCTTAAGAAAAAACGTTATGTCAGAAGATCTTACCTAACTTAAAGTATCGGATACTTTCAGCCGGTAATGCTAATATCTCAGGTTCACGTAAACTTCAAAAGAATAAGAAAGAACAATATCAGCACGACATAAAACAATGATACTGGTTGTAATTAAGTAGGTTTAAAATCCATGAAAAGGACTAAAGCCTGCCAAACAATGAATGTTATTTTAACAGTTTGTGAGGGGCTGTCTGCTTTTGTTATCTGGTATAATTAAACCTGTGAACTTCACTAGACTGCAGTCAAACTTTTGCATTGTTTGGCTCGCCTGTCTATGCGACAACAGACTCCTCAGTCGCTTTAACACCATCTGATGGAATTAAAATGAAAATGAGCACTGTGTTTATGTGGATTTATTCATAATGTGCACGTAGGTCAGGAGAATGAATGATTGCGGAATCTTTGATCAGAGTAATTGATACGACAGCTTGGCGTGCAGATAAAGGAAGCTGTTAACACCGTTTTATCTGTGGTGTAACTCTACTCAGATGAACCTGAGGTTTGTGGCGGGACCATTCAGTATGTCACTTCATTGTCTGCAGCCTCGCCAGTGGATATACCTCAACCCTGGATATTACAAGATACTTATCAGCCTCGTCTCGCAGAGCGGAAAGCAAATGGAGTCATCCAGACAAAGACTGTTTCTCTCTCTATCTCTGAGAATCCTAATTGTCTGGTTTTCTCATGTATTAACAAGTGTTACCGCTTTTCATCCACAATCGTCCACTCCTAACACTCACTCGCTCTTTGTTTCCTAGTATCGCTCCGATCTAGAAGCTAACCTGCTTTGGCTCTGCCTCTGTTGATCTTTTGGCAAAGAACAGTCCTCATATTTGGTTTAGAGATAAATACGAATGATGATTATGTTATAACTTGATTGCATCATGTTAGACGACAGTTCTTGAATAAAACTCCAAACTTGACTTACGAGGCTCTGTTATTGGCCTATCAATGGTTTCTGTCAACAATTCAATCGCTTCACTCTTACTCTCATTGGCTTCACATCACAGATCTCCATGTGGGACTAGTCTGCTGCTTGTCCATTGATGAGAAGTTTGCTTAAATAAAAAATATGTTCTTTTGCCTCTGGGATTTAGTCTAGAAAGGGTCTGCTACCCTAAACTGTGTTAAGGTTCGGAGTTTGTTAGGCTCCGCTTCACAAACTTGGTGTCTGGTGTCACATTGACTAGAGCTCAAACAGCAACTCGATCAACAGAACATGAATCTGCAAACATCAGACGGTCCACGTCAAAGTTACGATCGATTTTGAAGCAAAAATGTTGGTTAAATTATTAAGGCTTTTCTCTTAGGATTTTAGACTCTTTAGATGTAGATATAGATTTTGACCAGACAAATATTTGGAAGATTTTATCTTAGGCTCTGGGAAACTGTTATGGGCATTTTACAGTAAATAGTAAGTTGCTTGGGACTGCGCTCAATTACGTCGTGTCATTATGTCACAAGTTGCGTTCAATGCATCTCGCAATGATTGGTCATTTTAAGAATATTTGTGTTTTCGAGCCATTCATATCTTAAGATAGGGAGCAGGTCCTCTTCACTGATTCTGCCATGTTTCTATAGTAACTCAGAAAGGACAAACCAAACAATGGCTCTATAGAGGGCTTTTTGCGTATTGCGCTACTTAAAGGTCACTGGTGGATTATTTTAAACTGACTGAATGGTTTTGGTAAATATCCCCTTTCTCAATGGACCAAGCCAACTGATGTTAGCATCTTGCTTATGTATGTTTGAACAGGAAATATCTAGGCCTCCTGTAAAATTATGGACCCACAGTGGCAACATTTACCAGAAGAAAACATCAGTGATCTTAATCCAATACTGTCTGACGATGTCAAACTAGACATGTTAACAGCTTTATATTTGCCCCTAGCTTGCTGAAACTCGGAGATGAGTGCTTTGAACCTGCATCCTGCCCTTGCCTGTGGAAAGGAAAGGAGTATTACCCCGGTGACAAAGTGTCCTCCCCTTGCCATCAGTGGTAAGTTCATGCCACATATAAACTCAGACCAAGCTTTTATGTAAAACTTGGTCTTGTGATTCCACATGATCTTTTCCTTTCTTCCGTTGGCCTTCATCCATTTTGTCAGGGTATACAAATGTGTATTATCTCCACCAATCATCCGATTGGTAATATCTGTCAGAATGAAGACATATCGCCAACAACTCTGCAAATTTTTCAAAGTCAGATTTGGCCTGACTCCTGAGATCGTCAGAGCAGCAAAAATGGCCACCTGATATCCATAATTTTCTGCTATCACAGATCAGAAAGAGCCTTGAAAACAGAGCGGGCCCTTGTATGACTCTTTGATTCCCTCTGCCTCAGACTGTTCATCGCCAGTGAAAGGAAACACTCTCCCAGTGATCTCAGTCATTCTCCCATCTTCCCATTTTCTCCTTCAAGCCATAGCCAGGGAAGAAGATTTAGATGACAGCCTAATAGCGCAATGAGCAAGTGATTCAGCCTTTGACAATTCACCGGCCACTTTTCTGCTTGCTGTAAACCTTAGGTGCTCGACAAAAGGAGGCCATTAGAAGTGAAAAAAATGTCCCCTCACTAAGTGGGAACAAGTTGATGCTGAATCACTGAAGCTTTGCTGTCTTTGTAGTGTTTGCCAGCACGGGACGTTCCAGTGTGTGTTTCATCCGTGTCCATCCATGTGCATGGCCTACGGTGACCGCCACTACAGGACGTTTGACGGACTGCTGTTTGACTACGTTGGTGCATGCAAGGTCTATCTTGTAAAGGTATTGAAATAATTTATCTATACTAAGGGAAACAAAAGTGTGTTTTTTAAATAATTAGATCCATTAGCTTTCTTTCTGTACACTTAAGGTGTTTAGTTTTCAATTTCAGGTTGCTTTTAGGTTAGGGTTTTATCAGTTCTAATAAAAACTGATTTTGACCGTGTCCAAACGCAACAAAAGTTGACCACTGCATTTTTCAGAAAATATCTTCTTGTGAGAATGGCAGCTCAAGAAAATTCTTCAGATAACAAATTGAATAGATACCTTAAGACAAAAAAAACCTGTTTCTCCCCTCAAAAGTATATTTTTTTGTCCAAATGTTGACCCCATCATATATATATTTATAAGTATAAACACATCATCTTAGGTTTAGTGTCAGGAGATTTTTTATTTTCTGTGATTATGTTTCCTCTCGTCCACAGAGCAGTGCTGATGTGATGCTCAGTGTGACAGCCGAGAACGTCGACTGCTTCGACAGCGGAGTCATCTGCAGGAAGTCTCTGCTGATCAACATCGGCAGATCTGTCGTAGTATTCGATGATGACTCTGGAAAGCCAGTAAGAGTCACTTCCAATATATTTTTCATATATATTAATGACATAGGTGGCCAGAAGCACATTTGCTGCATGAAAAGAAGCATCAATTCTAAAATACAGAATATGTGCAACTGGTTTTATTGTCTCACCGTTAAGTAGCAAAGCAAGTCATTGTCACTGGATGATTATATTTAAGTCAACTCTAGAATAGTATTCAAGAACATTTCAGTAAAATGTACGTCCCATTTTTTGCAGAATCCATCTAGTGTGATTGACAGGAAGCAGAGGATGTTCATCTGGCCAGCCGGGTACTTCACTGTGGTTCATTTCCCAGAGGAAGAAGTCACCGTCCTCTGGGACCGAAAGACCAGCATCCACATCCAAGTCGGACCTCGCTGGCAGGTAGGACGCTGTTTCAGTGATTTCTTTCTAACAAAAGGGTCACTAAAAGCTAAAACATTAACCAATATGTGTTTTATCCATATTCAAACTACAATCAGTCAGCTTTCTGCCTCCCCCAGTACTCCCTGAAGAATATAAATATTCTCTCTGTTCTGTACAATCTGACCATATCGACTATTTTAAGAGGATATAATGTTTACGGAATTAGATATTTGAAAAGAGATGTTGGTGATGTGTTCAGGGAAAGCTGAGTGGGCTGTGTGGGAACTTTGACATGAAGACAGCGAACGAAATGCGGACACCCGACAACATCGACTCCTCGACTTCACAGGAGTTTGGAAACAGCTGGACTGCAGCAGAGGTGAGTGAAACGTGCTGTATCATCAAACATTTGTCACACTTGATTAAATGTATCAATTTATGTGCACAAACCTACAAATACCACTAGACCAGAGTATTCAGCAGCATTAAATTGAACTAAGGACATTACTTCAAGTATATGAGGACACATACAAGGTGCTTGTATTTGTGTATTTCCAATTTATGCATCTTAATACTTCTACTCCACTAAATATTGTCTTTTTTCCACTACTGCTTTCCTGATTGTACTCCTAAGCCTCTAATAAAAAGTTGTGATTTATCACCTCTGCGTGTGTTTTTGTGTTCAGTGTGTAAACAGTCCAGATATCAGACACCCCTGCAGCCTCAGTCCGCTCAGAGAGCCCTTTGCAAAGCGGCAGTGTGGCGTCCTGCTCAGTGAGGTCTTCATGGCCTGCCACCCGGTGGTGAGTAACAGCACAACAAGCCCTCTGTCCCATTTTGAGTTTCCCAAATAAATCCCAAATAAGTACAATCTTTATTCTGGACCATTATTTCATTCGTCCTGCTCATCCCTTTGTAGGGATTTCTAAATTAACAATTTATTTTATTTCCAATAAATTACTGAAAGGTGTTCGTTCTTGTTTATGTCCAGGTGGATGTAACCTGGTTCTACATGAACTGCCTGGCTGACACGTGTGCCTGCAGTCGTGGAGGAGACTGCGAATGTTTCTGCACCAGCGTGGCAGCGTACGCCCAGCGCTGCTGCCACCAGGGCGTCCCTGTCGACTGGCGCTCACCGTCTCTTTGCCGTAAGTCAGAACGCAAGGAGGCAAAAACCTGATCTGTTCCAGGAGTTCATTTCAATCTGAAACGGTTTCCTACAACAATAATAACCCCTATTTTTAGTAATAATCATTAACTTCTTTATTATTTCCTATATGCATCACTACATTTGGTTCTTATTTGTCTTGATTATGGAGCACTTTGTCGGCGCTATTACTATCATTAATTTTGTGCTTCTTTTCACAGCGTATGATTGTGAATTCTACAACAAAGGTACGGCAATCTTTCAACTGATCTAAAAGCCATTGAATCAACACACACACACAAATCATTTATATAAACAATACAATTTACGGTAGTTTCTTTCTTGTTTGAAGTTAATATCCAGCTGGATGTATTTTTGCTTCCGCTCCAGAGAGAAACTGGTTGATTTTGAAGGCAAAAATAGATTTGATGGGAGAGGTTACTTTCCTGCTTGATTTTCATTTGATAAAGAAGTGATCAATACAATGGTATTTGTCTTGAACCCCTAAAAAAATACATAAAACATTAAGCCGAGTAGTATGGTTTACAGCATGTGTAGCTTTTGTGATATATTATACAGGCTTTGTTTAATATGAGCAATACTACTTTGTAACAGAGATACATTAACATGGCCTCCTGTCTTCAGTTCTGGGTAAAGGGCCCTACAGGCTGATCACCTTCAGGGACAGGACCACGCTGCTGGCAGCCAGCAGGACCAGCGGCTCTCTGTTCCTGCAGAAGGGCAGCCTCAGCACCTTCACCCCCACCCCTGGAGTCCTCTCACAGTTCATGATGACGCCGGGCCTCAGCAGAGCCCGACCACATGGTGAGTTACCTCTATTCACTCTGCACGGTTACAATTCATTTACAAAGCAGGATTCACTTCACTGGTCGAACTGACTTAGTAATTCTCTCTTTTTTCAGCGGTCAGAACTCACAGCTATTTATCTAGTTATCTGAGAATAAGATAATGCAAATAAGCGCACAAAGAACACTTCTAAAAGATTTATTTAAATGCAGACTAAGTTCTCTATGAGAGCATCGAAGCATCCTGAAAAAAACCCTGTAGTAAAGATGTATTGCCATAGCAATCAAATAAAAAAACGTTAAAAAATTCACAAGACTCAAGACCTACTGTGGAAACTCTGAGCACTGTTTTTATCTTTAAAGAGCATTCTGCACATTTCCCAATATTAAGGAGTGATATCTTTAAAAAAAATCCTTGCTTTTGGAATTGCTTCTCACACTATATTTTGATATTCACAATATTTTTTCTTCTTGATCTTACAAGAACACCTACAACTGAAAGAAATACTTGATGAATCTGATGATGGAAAATGTCAATTTATAACAAGAGCCTTTTATGGGAATTAACTTTAATAACACCTTTAAACGACAAAACATGTCCTTTAATTGTTACCTCTGTCCAAGCCCGGTTAGTTCATTGGCAGTCACTGCTAACACTACTTACTTTACTACACCTGGACCTAAGTGGTGAATGAAAACCTATTGACCTGGTTTCAATTTGATAACAATGTTAATCATACGTTTTTAAAATGTCATCTTTACACTGGATTTCTGATCAGCAGTCGTAAACATCCAATCACGCCATCTGTCCTTCATAATCTGTGATCTGAGAGTTACAAAGAGCCTCTGATCCAGCCAGCCGGCGTTCTCGTCTTCCATTGTTTCCTCTGTGTTAAACTGTGTTTTGGATGATTTGAGCGCCTCAGTGAAAACACTGATGGAGAAGATGGACTTGCATTGACTTCCTTTGGCAGAAGGGCTCTGAAATCAGATTGCCAAATGCTAATATGGCAACATGAGCTGCAGGCTGGTCAGAAAGCCAAGACTGGAACAAGCTGGACTCGAGAGTACGCTGCAATGCTGCTGTAATCTGGCTCAGACACCCATTTATATACAGTTTATCAACAATAAAGCTTTTGTTGTGTTCTGTGAGTTACTAGAAGAGGACTCATAGAAATGCGTTTAAATTCTGCTTTTGCACTGGAATGTTAAATTCACTGTTTAAATTGTATTATTTAATACATTTCACTACAAATAAAAAGGTGTTTTGTATCTTTTTCTGCAGCTGCTTCCCCCTTTTGCAGCTGCACAATAAATAGGAAAATAAGGATTTTAACAGATTCTTCTTCTGCAAACAAAATGTATTCAGACTAAGCCACTTTCAGTTAGAGAAAAAGAATGATGAAGTTTTGAAGGAATGTTGTGTCGATGGCTCCCGATTTACAAACAATATGTTTTGCTTCTATCTCCCAGACACATCTCGGGTTTCCTTTGAGGCATCAGACCGACCCAACTACTTCCTGTACGCGAGCCCTAGCGGCCAGGTGAAGCTGGCCAAGTGGGAGGACAGCGAAGCATTCTGGGACGGAGCCACCTTCGTGCTCCACAGGAACACCTGGATCCCCGGCTACGACTCGCTGGAGTCCCACGCTAAACCCGGCTTCTTCCTGCATGCCACTCCTGCCCGCCTCCACCTGCTCAAGTACAGACACATCGACAGCTTCCGCAAGGCCACGCTGTTCAGACTCACAGGTCAGCAGCACTGACATGACCAATGTTCAGCAAACACTACACACCAACACTCAACAGAAGTGTCAGAGCTACAGATTCTGCAACTACACTGGAAGTACCAATGTGCTTAATTTAGTGCAAAACAATTGTACCAACTGATTTAAATCCATACAGAGTATGGAGCCAGAAAAAACAACAACATGTATGGTGCATAACGTTTGTTGAGTGCACTCCAATGCATGTCTACAGCCGGAATCTCCATTGTGGCACAATTTATCAAAAATATATTTCATGTTAATTAACATACATTTTGACAAGTGACAAAAATCCTTTCAAAGTTTCCTTAAATGTGCGAACAAATATTAATATTTTGGGAAATTAATTGATAGCTATTCTATTCACATAGACCCCTGTCAAATGACTGTATCCCCAGGATGCTGAAACCATTTAAGGGTTAAGATATTTGTCTCAAGTCATATTTATCCTATACAGAAAGCATACCTGCAAGAATACATCTCAGGGCTTTTTTCATTTGTCAAGGTAATGAGCTTCCTTTCCAACACACTGTTCGTAAACTTTGATGTTGACCTGACAATAGTTGGAGACACAGATAGTAGATGGCATGATGAGGTTTTAGTGATATTTTTAAACCTCAGTGTTCAGGAAGCTTTGCTCAGGGTTCAGCTGGCCATCAGGGTTCAAAGGTCAAGACTACTGCATAGCAGCCTAGGCTAATAACTGATGCTAAAAATACAGCAGCATTTGTGTTAGTTAATGGAAATGGCCTCCGAGCCAATAGCAGATTGGATTTCCTGCTGACGACAGTGAATGCCGAACACATTCAGAGCCAGGGATGAAGTCCAGCCTTCAGACAGACGGACAGAAATTGCTTTCTAAGTTCATCACATTACTGGTCTGGGAAAACATTTAAGGATAATTTTTATCCAGGCTAGATTAGAAACTTCTTATAAAAGATTCCCTGCAGACTGAGGTGTCATCAGGGTGATTGTATCTTGTATTAACACTGTATAAGAAGTTTAATCAAGACTTTAAATTATATTTTAACACTTTTTCAGCAACCTAGTTTCATTAATGCTATGCATTGTTGCAAAGCATTGTTCAAAAACCCTGAACTTTATTTAAAATGTAATTTATGTTCCAAATGTTCAAAAGATACTAAGTTTGTCATGTGTATGACATGATGATACATCGAATATTTAATTTCAATTAATGTAATGCAACCATTAAAACCATGTGAATGCCCATTTAAGGGTTAACAGGGCCTTTGAGAAACAACAGTCTTGTGACACTGATGTTTGTTGTATTTTGTTTTTCATTAGGCCCCAGCCCGGATGCCCCCCCTGGTCCTCGGTGTCAGTGGAGGTATGATTCCTGCGTCATCCCCTGCTTCAAGACCTGCAGTGACCCGTCAGCTGAAGCCTGCGCCAGCATCCCACAGTGAGACCTTTGACCTTTTCCATAACTCAACTCATCTCAAACTGTTGGTACATACTCTCTACTGGATTTAGATATCTAATGTCATCCACCTGTGATCTGATGGAGCTTATTTTACCAATAAGCTTTAAATGTTGTATTTATTTTAAGTGTGTAATAAGAATAATTCCCCTCCACATCTTAATTTTGTCTATTACTATTCTTTTTTTAATGGCTTTTCCTTGTTGCTCTGTGTACAGAGTGGAAGGCTGCCTTCCTGTCTGCCCCCCACACATGGTATTGGATGAGATCACCCGTCGGTGTGTCTATGTTGAAGACTGTGAGTATCCACTGATTGATTTCAGTGGTGTATTGCATGTGAAAAGTTTCAGATTTTTAAGTAAAACAGGATGTTGTGTTGTTAGATTGTTGTGGCAGGGTTACAGTGTTTGAAAGTAGGAGGCATTTAAATACAAAACTGTGACAGTTATTGGTTGGGTATAAACTGTGTCTCTGTCAATCTCACTGCTTCTCTAACACACATTTTATTGTTTGGGTTCAGGCATTAAGGTTCCAGTTACTGTGCAGCCTGTAACGCCATCCACTGCTCCACTGACCTCCGCAGCTGTTCCTTCTGAAACCACCAGAGGCATTGCTCCCTCCACCACCCACCTCCAGACCACCACCATCCACCTCCAGTCCACCACCATCGCCACTACATCCTCTACCCCTCAACACACTGGTCCTACCACTAAAATGACCACAACTAGTCCTGTTGATGGCACACAGACGATCTTGTCACAGGCACCACCCGCCCCTGGCGAGCCCATCCTTCCTGTAGCTGTCTCAACTTCGGCAGCTGCTGAACTTGCTATAACAGCAGGACCTCCAACGCCCCCAACTGTCAGGCCAGATGTGGAGGAGCCACTGTCTACTGTTAAAGTGACTGAAGCCTCGTCCACCACTGTAGCAGGTACAACAGCATGGACAACTGGAGCTGTGAGGTCCACTACCAGCCCCTTCAGCCCCAGTACGTCCAAAACGAGCAGCGCTCCTTTTGCCATCACGGCTCTCTTCTGGGTCACCTCCACTACCAAGCCCTCCGACCTCCCGAAGACACTCTTCACAACCACTGCCACAACCCTGCAACCACCTACCCCTGCAGCACAGATCACAAGCTCCATTGTACAGCCAACCACCATAAGTAACCCTCCTCCCATTGCCTTGCAACCAACCAAAGCAACCACGGAGGCTACAACACATTCAGCAGCAGTTGCTCCGATATTAACCGCGTCTAGTCCAAGGCCCGCAGTAGTGTCAGAGATGTCTACAGTAACAGACAGGACTACTGTACCCAGTACTACTACCACTGCATACACAGAAACTAGCACAAAGACTGTAACAGTGGAACGACTACCCTCAACAACAACTAGACCCATCGCTCCTGGTTTACCAAGCACAGCCTCCACAACCTACTCCCCTCTGCCAACCTGGCATTCTGTCGAAACAGGAACTGTATCGTTGCCAAAAGTCACTTCAACCAGAACCACAGAATCAGTCACACCAGTTGCACCTTTCGCCACTAGTAAAACAACACTGTACGAAAGTCCAGAGACAACATCAGCAACTTCTATCACAGAGAAGATTCCGTCCAGCACTCCTGCTGAACTCAAAACCTCTACAACAATTGTTCCTGAGTTACCAATGTCAACCCCTATCCAGGTTGTTCAGACCACATCTGCACCATCTGCTCCTACCTCAAACTGGGGAACATCGACAAAGCAAGTGTCCACACTTGAATCTACTGTGAGTGAAATACCTTTAGCTACGACAACAGTTTCTGCCCCTCCCCCTTTGAAGATTACCACAACTTCTCCAGTGCCCACCACCAAAACCTATGCTGAGAGAACCTCCTGGTCTACTGCTGTCCCAACAGAAGAAACAACTAAGACCACAACTTCAAGCCCCCCAGATGTTCCAGAAGCAACCACAGTGTCCAGAGGTCCTACTGCCACAATAAAATCAACTATACCGCCGGTGTCTCCTACACAAACCACTGCTGTACCACTTTTGCCAACCACTGAGAGCTCCTCCTCTCCTGCGTCTACCATGCGGACCTCTGAGCCGTGGGTCCCACCCCAATGGGAGACCTTCTCCACCCCATTCTACAGCCCTACAGTGAAGTCAACGCCAGTGGTCACTACTTTCATTCATGAAGTTACTTCTACGAAAACTACTTCAGTGCCTCAGATTCCTGTGACATCAAATCAGGTTGAAACCTCTGTAACATCAGCTGCTGCCCTAGCCCCGACCACCAAAACTACAACGTCGCCTGAAATCTCAACTTCAGAAATTGCAGCCACTACAACGAGGAAACTGGCCACACCCTCACATTCACCTGCACCTGGTAGTCCTGAGACACTTCTCACCACCATCTCTACAAGAGCTCCACCAGGTATTGTGACCACGACGCTCAGACCTGTAATTGTGCAACCTATTACAGAGACGACACTTACAGTGACTGGCAGGGTGGAAGTGTCAACAAGATCTACAACGACACCACCTCCATCTTGGTCTCCCCTGCACACAAGGACTACTTCTGCCGCAGTTCCAAGGCCAACCACTTTCCAGGAGAAAGTCACCACCCGATTGGTGTCAACTGCTAAAGCTACACCAGCTACAACAACTACCACCATTGCAAAGACGACCACTTTAAGAACAACACCTCGAGTTACACCCAGAATCACGTCGATTGAGAGGTCAACCACCAGGCCAGCCACAGCAAGGGTCACAATAACAACAAGTGTACCAGAAGTACCTTCCATATGGACCACTCTTGGCCCATCAACTGTCAAACCAAGCCCTGGCGCAATGACCACGCCAAGAGAACCATTTATAACTGTTCCAACAACTGCAGAGTCCGTGGCCCCAACGAGCAAGACAGAACTTGCTGAAACAACCCCAGCAGTTCCCATCTTGCCCACCTTACCCGTTCCAGCCCCTTCTCCTACTCTGACAGCGGTCACCTCTACAGCCGCTCCAACGACCACTAACCAAGAGACAACCAGCTCTGAGAAAACCATGACAACCAAAGAGAAGGAAGTTTCAGCATCCACATCCAAATCGGTGACGCCTCCACATGATACACACCTGATCTTCACCCAGACACCCGGTATTCACACACCATCAACTTCTTCACATCCAGAAGCAACCTCGGTCCAAGCTACTGAGCAGGACAAAGTCAATCGTACAAGTCCAGGTGCAACCACGCCTTCTGCACTGACTTTACCTCACACGACGATGGAAACAACCAGACACACAGTAGAGTCGACAACGTCTTTGGCTGTATCACCAACAAGGAGTTGTATTGTAGGTTGACATTATACATCTTTATTTTAGACATTTCAAAATAAGAGCACCAACTGCAGCTTAAATTACAGTAGATGACACATAATTGTAGCCAATTCCTCTTGCTGAAACAGGCCATGGTATTACAAGTTTCAGAAAAAAAAAGCGTATGAGTTTATGATATTTTCCCAGATATGTATCCAATAAAGTTTAGGTCAATTGTCTGTTAAGTCGCTCCTTACCTTACGATGTACTCAATTAGTGATTAGTTATTTTTATTTTCTGCTTACAAACATCTCTGTTTTTACATTTTTCTTTTGCGACTTCTGGATTTTTACTTTTTGACTTCCTGCCTTTCAGCCTCCGTATGCAGAGATAGTGGATGAATGCACAAAGTACATCTGCGTTAACAACCAGCTTGTCCTGTTCAACAAATCGCAAAGCTGCCCCTTCACCTCTGAACCTCCGAACTGTGGACTGCTTGGCTTTGCCATACTGGTCAATGGAGACAAATGCTGCCCAAAGTGGGACTGTCCATGTGAGGAAAACAAACACACATCCAATGACAGTACATGTCCTAGTTTTGACATTTCTCCAAACCAGTGTTCATTCATTGATGTCTCTCCTGTGTTCTCTAGGTCGCTGCTCGATGTTTCCAGATCTGAATGTTATCACATTTGATGGGAACAGCGTTGCCATCTACAAGGCTGCCTCATACATAGTGACCCAGTTGCCCAATGAGACCGTCAGCATACTGGTTCAGGAGTGCCCTGTTGATTCAGAGTCAAACGTGAGTCAATATCTGACTTAGCAGGTTCCCGTAAAGTGATTTTAAATTGAAGTGACTTAATTGATTGTCTTCCATTTTGACCTGGTTTTCTTTCCAAAGCTTCTTTGGAATTTCACCAACCTCTGTTTGGTGGCACTCAACATCACGCACAAATCCAACCACATCATAATCAACAGGTTGCAGAGGAGGGTAAGAGTCACCCTTTTCTTGATTATTACTTTGTATATTAACTTTCACATACGCTTAATATTGATTTCTAAAACGAATAAGACTATTTGATATCACATGCACTCTTCCAGCTCTACGTCAACTCTCGCTACGCCAAGCCTCGATTCAAAAAGTTTGGCTTTGAGATATACGACACAGGGAACATGTACCTGATCCGCAGCCCATCTGGTCTCAAGCTGCAGTGGTACCACAGCACGGGCATGATGGTGATCGACACAGACAGCTCCAGCAACAAGCTTCAAACGATGGGCCTCTGTGGTAAGAGTAGTTGTACTCTGCAAACAATTTTCATTATACAAAATACTGTACGTTTCTCTTTAAACACCTGTGTGATGTGCTGCTCACAGTTTCTCCTTAAACGAGTGATCACAAACAAAGAACAAAACAATTACATCTGGAAGCAAAATCCACATAAAGTCTATGCTCAGGCATTCATATATTATGACTGAATCTTTGGTATTTCTTTCAACCCTCTCTCGCATCCAATCCAGGTTTCTGTGATGGAGACCCAACAAATGACCTGATGATGGCCAACGGCACCACTGTGGGCGCAAGCGAGGATCCGGCTATTTTCATCGATAGTTGGCAGGTTCCCAACACCACCAGCTACATCAGCCGCAGCCGCAGCCGCGAGCTCAACTGCTCCACCAGCAACTGCTCCGGCTGCATGCACATGCTGCAGAGCGACGCCTTCTCCCCATGCCACGCCTTCGTATGTTAATCTGTAAACCTTTTTTCAGGTTCCTCTCCTCACACAAGAGCCATTGTTAGCTTGAAACTTAGACAGTCTGCTGTTAAAGATTTATTTTTGGACACAAAAAATTACTAAATGAATAACTACAAGTTACAAAAATCCTAATGTATTTAATTTATCAGCCTTAATCTTAACATAATAAGCATTATCTATGTGTGTGTTTTATTGTGTCCAGGTCCCTCCAAGCACATTTTGTGAGGTTTGGGTACGAGATGCAGAGTACGTCAACAACCAGTGTGTTGCACTGGCTGCCTACGTGGCTTCTTGCCACAAATTCAACATCTGCATTGAATGGAGGACTCCAGATTACTGCCGTAAGATTTCTTCCTTTAACAGAGCCTTAAAATAATGTGACTCTGACAATGAGCCATCCAAATATTGCTGGTAAAACATCTGGTTAAATATCATTCACAATAAAAAAAATTGATTTGATCTGTTGGCAATGTTCATGTTATCATAGTTATTAGTACCTGGAGTTTTGGTGACACCTTTTAATTAATGCTACACAATCATTGTGACCAAAATAATACACTTTTGTGATATTATATTAATATCTATAGAAAAATGTAATAAAAAAGGTTATCATTCATTTTGTCTAATATGGTCTCCAACCATAATTGGAAAAAGGTGCAATTCAAGAGTCACTTGATAATTTACACAATCCTATCATGTTTTTTTTTTACATAAATACTTAAATGTTTAAATATGACTGATATCATTAACACCATTATATATGAAACTCCTAATTCTAAAGTAGTGATGCGTTTAAGGGACTGACATAGTTGTTGTGTGTCATCCTGCAGCATTTATGTGTCCCGACATTCTGCGGTATCAGGCCTGTCTGCCGGCCTGCACCTCTCAGTCCTGCCCCAACCATGACTTTGACGCGGACCCGGATCAGTGTTCAGGCCTGACTGAAGGCTGCGTGTGCCCCGTGGGAACGCTCCTCCACCGGCCGTACTCTGCCATCTGCATCTCACATGAGAAGTGTGGTAAGACACACTCTCCACTCCCTGTAGGGGAGAGAAAGAGATCTTGAACTCGAGGCAAATTACTAAGGCATGAGATTGTTAAGAGAACTTGTCATTATCTTTTTAGACAGTGCTTTTTTGTACACTCTTGAAATGACAAACCATAAACTAAAAATAATGGTGTGTGTGTGTGTGTGTGTGTGTGTGTGTGTGTGTGTGTGTGTGTGTGTGTGTGTGTGTGTGTGTGTGTGTGTGTGTGGGTGTGGGTGTGTGTGTGTGTGCAGCCTGCACTGACAGTTCTGGATTTCCTCGTGCAAACGGTGAGGTGTGGAAAGCCTCCAAAGATGCATGCTGCATGTATCGCTGCGACAACGACACCATCGTTCCCGTGGAGTACAACTGCTCCAACATGCTGTCCCTGGTGTGCCGTCGGGCAGGGGAGGTGATCATCAGCCTGGCCGACGAAACCAGTTGCTGCCCGCAGAAAGTCTGTGGTGAGGCCACCAGAGTTCCTGCACCCTGATTTAAAATCTTCTAGAGAACAGCATCAAATCAAAGGCTCATTGCATGTGTTTTTTTGTTTACAGTGTGTAACCAGAGCTTGTGTGACCTGCTCCCTCCTGAGTGTAAATACGGAGAGAAGGTGGTGTCGTACTACAGACAGGACTCCTGCTGTCCGGACTTCATCTGTGGTGAGTCTCCTCGCCGATCAGTAAAGTGATGGCTTTATATTTGTTGTCAAACGGATGAGCTGTGTCAGATGTGATGTTCTCCATCTTCGATGTACGGAAGCTCTGAGAGGAAAGTGAAGAAATCAAAAATTCTGGTGACCCATTTTCTTTGTCTTACTTAAAGTGAAAAAAGACATCTTATCTACTGTGTTATTGACTTGAGGGTTAGGGTAAGATTTTTTAAATCTGTTAAAACAGGTGGGTGAAAAAGTTTGGCAGGTGATTCTTCTTTTTTTTTCATCAGAATATTTTTCTCTTGTGTTGTAATGCTGATTTGTGCCACAAGAGGCTGAAGTGCACCACTATCAAACACACCCATGTTTTTTTCTAGGTAATTTTCCATTGTGTGTTAGCAAGTTATGTAACTTTACTGTCATGTCATCCTTTTGTCTACCAAACATAAATGGTTTTATTTCAAGCAGGGGGAGTGGTGCACTTCCTCCTCATGTGTCCAAAATGAGAAATACAACAACAAAATAATAAATAACCTTTCTCAGCTCTTTAAAAGTGCAATGAATTGTTAGATTAAATTAAAAAAAAAGATGTCTATTTGTTTTGTTTTTACCTGTTGATTTCAGGAGCTTTAGAGATGTTTTAACCTTTGGACAGTGCCAGGCTAGCTGTTTCCCACCATTTCGACTCTTAATGTTAACCTTAACTAATCGTCACTGGTTTAATCTTGAATGTACGGATATGGGAACAGTCAAATTTGTATATAATTCTGGACAAGAAAGCGAATAAGGATATTTCCTTAAATATATATTTCCTATTACTTTGATATTTTATTTTTTGCAGAGTGTGATCCTGAACTCTGTGAGTCGGAGGTTCCCTCGTGCAGAGAGGACCAGACGCTGATCGCCACCAGAGCCGACGGCAGCTGCTGCCTTGCTTACATCTGCAGTCAGTACAGAAATGAACTGCCATCTTCTGTTTCTTATTTTATGATGAGGGTAACTTTAGCAGGTTAGCTTGAAGCCATCAGTGTGATGAATGATGTGTGTGTTTCATGCAGTATGTTCTTCCTGCTCGGAGATGCCTCCTCTCTGCCATGACGGCGAGGTGCTGACAGTGGACGCTAACGCCACGGACCGATGCTGCCCCGCCTACCAATGTGGTCAGGGAACAAACACACACTTTGTCATTTTTGTGTTACCTTTTTCTATTTCTACATGTACAGGGTGGACATTTCAACATTTAAAAAAATAAATAAGATGAGGATTTCTGTTAAAAATCTCATATTTGGTTCATAAGTTTGGAGCCAGAGTAAGGGTTATATTTGCTTTGCTGTTTTGGTGCATAACAATAAAGATAGTGAAAGCAAATAAAAGATAATGCTTCACAGGAAGCTAAATACAATATAATAGTTACAAATACAAATATATAAAAATATATAAACACAATGTATCAATGCGACAGCTTTACAATGCGACAGCTGTACAGTTTTGCAAAGACATGCTAAAAATAGACCAGGGAATGTGCAAACATTTGAGAGAATATGTGCAGTGACATTATAATCCAAAAGGTGTTGGTAAAGGCACAGTTGGAAACTTTAATAAAAGGTGCCAACTGAACCTTGTATGTAATGAATTGTGATGAAAAAGAGACTTTACATTAATGTAGCGTGTAATGTGAATTGGGCGTGATGAGAGTTAGTGTCAGGGTTCTCTCTATTGAATACAGCATGCTATGAATTTATAAATGACTTGCATATTTTAGCTTTGTGTGTATGTGTGCAGTGTGTGAGCCCCACAGGTGCCCTCAGCTCAGTTGTCCTGTTGGGATGTCGGTGGTGTCTGTGTCCAGTCCGAGTCGCTGCTGTCCTAACCAAACATGCGGTAAGACTATTAAAAACCTCCCACAGAAAAAATTGCCACCTACATTTTAAATAGTTTTGATTTGACCTTGACTTGGGAAATTGTATATGACAGTGTAGAATTTGGTTTAAAGCTGTACAGTCTGAAATGTGAAGATGATGACCTGTGACACTTTTTATTTTCAGAGTGCTCCTGCGATAAGATGACCTCGCCAAAATGTGGCCTGGTAAGTCATGACTTATTTATTAAGTGTGTTTGGACATGTAATGATGTATATTATATACTGTACTATCTATTTATAACTTTATTTACAGTTTGTGTTCTCACGTACTCTCGTATTTGTTGTGCCATTTCTGAAGTAATTTCTGTTCACCTGTGTCCTTGGTTCCATGTGTGTTATACTCTATGTGAACCCAGTTTGGTCACTTTGTGTTCTGCAGGGAGAGGCCGCCCAACTGGACCGGGCCTTCCTATCTGACCCACAGAACCGGTGCGCCTGCAAAAGATACAAGTGTGGTAAGAACAGCAAATTCAAATGATAGACAATCAAAAATATAGCTAATTTTTCCAAAAGCAAGGAAATGTATTGCAATTTAGAAATGTTAAAAGCACTAAAATAATTAATAGTAAAGTACAAAAAGTAAAAAATGTTTTTATTATTGATTATATTAATTGACAGTTTGCCATCTAACATTAAAGACATTGACCGCTGACCTTTGCCATTATTGTGTGTGTGTTCAGTGCGAGAGGCGGTGTGTGTGTTTGGGGAGCGTGGCGTCCTAAGACCGGGTCAGACTCTGGTGGATCACCAGGACGACGGCCTGTGTCACAGCAGGACATGCAGCCGGAGCCTGGACCCGGCGAGCGGCTTCCATCTGCTGCGCTCCAGCAGCCTCAACTGCACTGCCCACTGCCAGCCAGTAGGAACACAATCACAAACAACAAACCTACAGTACACACATACAAAGTACATACGAAGGAATAAAGATTTGTAATAGAATTTACATAACAAATATTTTTAAATAAAAACATTTTTCATATCATTCACTGAAAGGGACAAACACGTCGGCATAACCAACATCTGTGAATCTGGACAGCGGCACTCATTACAGTGGGAGAGAAACACACATACTCACATATCTATATGTAAATAAACACATATCTTCATATACAGTATATTCTCTTATTTTCTTGCTGATTTTCTTTTTTTTTACTTTTCTTTTCATTGTTTCACAAAACGTTGTGTTCTTCAGAATCAGATCTACGTTCCTCCAAAGGACCAGACGACGTGCTGCGGTGTTTGTAAGAATATTTCCTGCATCTACGCACACGAGAACGGCACAACAGTTCTCTATAAGGTAGGAAGTCGACTATTATACAATAATTGTATATTAACAATAAACACTACTTCTGAGTATTTTCTTAAATAATCTGTTATTTAAACCAAGTAACTGAACCAACGTGAGTTCTGTACAAAGGACATCTTGGGAACATTTTTACCAGGTCTACTTAATAGCTTTCTTCTGGAGCTTTCAATCGAGTCACAGTCTTGATCAGCAGGTAGTTTCATCAGTCATTATATCGAGACCCAAGACAAGTGCTGAACAGTATGTGACCACATGTAATACCCTGTACTGTTTAAAACAGGGAATCTCTATGATAACTGTGCAAACTATCTGCTGATAAAACCATAATGTTTTTGAAAGACAATGGTGTATCTTTCAATTTAAAATGAACATTACCACCATTTGTTTTGAACGATGATCTTGTCTCAACAGGTCTTACACAATCCTGAAACGCGGTCTCATTCCTTAGTCGAAGTCACGTTATCTATTATTATTAGTAGTATTTATACTGTACACCTAAGGTAATGTTGTTGATGCTATCGGTGTGTTTTCAGCCAGGGAAGTCCTGGGTATCAAACTGCATGAAGTTCGACTGCACAGATACTCTGTCTGGACCCACGCTGATCTCCTATTCCTTCAGCTGCCCACCTTTCAACGAAACAGAGTGTATGAAGGTCAGCTTGAGGCATCATACACATATACACGAAAGAATGACTGTGATATTAACATAAAACTGGCAAAACTATATTTTTTACATATTTATTGTGCAATGGGGTAATAAGGAGGGACGAAGAGTGAACGTTCACAGGTCCTTTCAGGCATGCGGGGAGTGAGTGGTAGAGAAACTCCCTCTGGAGGTAACTTTGGGATTTTAGCCTTTGCAGACCATTTACATGCACAAACATATATTATTTTCATTTCCCTTTATTTGTTCCGATCAAGGCAGATAATTCATACAACATCTGTACACTTAGCGCAGTTTGGACCATGATGTAAAGGAAGAGTGAGAGGTAACTCTTATGCCTGCTCTTTACTAACACACGATATAACAGGAAAACTCAAAAAAGCACAATTGGGCCCTTAACTTAAGCAGGTTTTTGTAGTGTAACTTGAAAATTGGGTGGGAACCACTGTTCTTAAAATGTTTTCAGGTGATAAATACACAACACCTCAAATTAGAGTCATCAATGATTTCAGTCAAAGAATATCAACTTTCAAACAACAAACTCTGATAAAAAGGCATAAGGTTTCTCACAGAAAAAACGTTTTGTCAAATTATTCCTTAACATGTTTACTCTCATCTGCACTCAGATCGGTGGAACGGTCATAAGTTACATGGACGGATGCTGCAAAACATGTGAGTATCTGATCTGAGCATAGCAGCAGTTGTGTAGTTAGTGTAGAGCTGTAGGCTGCAGCTGACACTGAAGAGCGCCTCCACCTGCCGCTCAACATGTTTCCAACATGTTTGCCCTTCAGTTTGTCCATTTCATTCCAGAATATTCAATCACAGTTTCTGAATTGAATCCTAGCTGTAACATTTTGTCTGCTGTTTATTCAGGTTAGTCAATGTCAGTGTGCTTTTCAGTGATTTCGGAAAAAATGGCAATGGATATCTTTTTCAAAGTGCCAAAAGATAGATGTATGAGTCACTGAAAAACATCTGATCAAATGCAAGTGGGTTTGTGGTTTATGTGCTGCAGCTTACCCTCATGTAACAATCCCACCAGGTACTGGATTCTCTCTGTTCCCTTTCCCCGTTAGCCCCCTGACTCCCACAGTTAACAAAAACTGTGAACGAGGTACCAAAAAAACAAGGCTTGTCAGTGCCATTGTTGATATTCAACAATGTACTCCCTCCAAAAAAAAAGACATTATGATAAAACACACAGGAAGTCTGACTGCAACCTACCAGAAGCGTCCTCTCAACTGCTGTCTCATTTCAGGGTCTGGGTGAAACAAAAATCTGTAGAATAAAGCCAAAACAGGGTAACAACATGAAAAAAATATATGTTTAAATCAATCATGGTGCAAATGTTGCATTAACCTTGCTTCATGAAGCAGTTACATTCTCAGTATTTTTAGGGATTTACCTTTTTAAAATCTTAAAACAAAGGAATTAAAGGTGATTTATCACCTCAAAAAGGAGGCGAGGACACAATCCTTCATATGGGCCAAAAATGATGGCACACTTGAGAGGACAGTCACAATTAATTATTTACCACCGTCCATCCCTGTGGATCACGTACATGTACGAGAGCTAAACTCTTTCCCAATTTAGCACTGTCTGGGCAGTGCATTGTTGATTGCCAACAATGTACTGTTGGTAGTGGCCCAGTAGTCGGGCTTAGACGTCTGCATGTGTGAGTAGATACTGATGTGGGTTGGTGACGGGGCCTGTGTTTCATGTAACCGCTGTAGAAGATCTGCTAGCTGCTGCACCACGGCTGCTGTGCTGCTCCGCCACCAGGGGGCGCTGTGTGGTAAACTGAAGCTGCTATGTGATGCATCCTTATTGTCAAAGTATCATCAGTGCAAACACTGAAACAAACAATCGACTGTATATTTAACAACGCTAACTTATTCCCCTTATTCTTCGCTGGCTCTAGGCATTTCCACATCACCATATAATGTGTTGATACTTGCGCTTAAAGTATATTTGCTATTACTTTGCATAGTGTTGGAGATTTGGAAGATGTTTAAAACCAACCTCGTCTCCGCGTGTCGTTTGGTAAGCTGGGTAAATTCGTAAAAAGGAAGGGATTAAGAAACACCAGAATACAAGTGGAACAATAATCTTGTTTTAATGATACAAAGTAACAATACAAATACATCATCGAATCACGAAGCACTCTGCAGAGTACTCCGGGCTCAGGTTCTACCACGTGTGAGACAGGTCTCAGGAACGGCCGGTCAAAAACAAGAGCGCCAACCAAAGGAAAACACAGGCTTTCATACTAAAACACAGGAGGAGGTGTGTGCGTGCTTTCCCCCAGAGGTCATCTTATTGGGAGAGACCAACACATGGCCTGTCGCACCCAATCAGTGCGACACAGCAGAAGAAACCCGGAAACCAAAAGTCTCTTTTAGTTTGACGAAAACCAGACACCTCTTGGTGTCCGGTACGAACCTGATCTGCAACACAACTCGTGAAACTATACACTGACAAACAAACGAAGTCACTTGGTTACAAGTTACCGGCGGTGGCGAGTCCTCGTCATAAAGTCGTTGACACACTACGGTAACGGCCTATAGCCAGGACGGTGACGTTCGTGGGCAAACAACCTAATGTGCCTGCGTCGCGGTAGTGTAGCCGTCACTCTTTTTTGGATCGACCACCGTGAACAAGTTTCTTTTGACCGTCCATTCCTCCCAACCTCCTCGATGGAACGAGGACGTGACGTTAATAGGAGTCGTCCGGGAAACGTCGTTTACGAAGCTGGTCAATCTGTTAACTGACGAAGCAAACACTTTACGTAGTATAGGTATATTCTAGGTCCACCGAATTGCGGTGGCGGGTCAAGGCACGGAAGAAACGAGCTCCTTAACTAAGGTGGCTTATACTCCTACACGAGATGAAGGTGTCTGGCCATGCAGGACCGAGGTCGTCTGCCCTTTTGCAGAACTTACATGCCAAAAACTCAAGGCTCTAGTCATTGCTTGCGATAAGTACGACCTCTTTTTCCACCCTTACCGACAAGGGCTGACTCACTAGGGTTTACCGAGTCCCTGATCGAAAAGAACAAACGTAGTGCGTTCCTTCCGACTTACGAGACTTAAGCTTCAACGTCCGGGGTCCGGCGTAACAATACGTTCGTTATACTGTTACAGTCTCGTATAGAAATGGTTTTTGACTACAATACCTTCGGGTCAGGGAGTCTTTTTGGAGACGGAAAGGGCGTACGTTTCCGAGAGTACCTGTCCGTTCGTAAGTCACCACTCTTCTATAACTACGGTAACACTTCAATAGTCCTCCTCTAAGCTAGTCGCCAACGCTCTGAAGTCTGTGTGTCTCGGTGAAAGTTACAAACCGTTAGGGAAAGGAAACTACACCTTTTACGGGGGACCGAGCACGAGTTACCTGCAGTTGGCTGACGTCACGTTAAGACTCGAGTTTCGGTCAAGTCCCTACCACTTACCCTTTCGCTGTCGCGAACCTGTCAAGTCTCTCTTACGGGGGGAGAAGGGACTCTAAATGTCCTACAATAGCCGGTACACGAAAACCCCTCGTGTAATAACACCTGTCGAGTAGAGGGTGGTACTTGTGAAGTTTATCAGTTTGTTCATGGTCCAGGTCTGAGGATAGTACGGTGGGGAAGGTTCGGTATGACTACTAAAGTTTGACGAGGAAGGGAGTTTGGTTTAACACCGAGTCGACACGACTCTCGTTCGCGAACCGGTGGCCAGGAAGGGTGCGTTCCGCCTCATCCGTTCTGTATCTCGTTGAACGAGGTAAATCGAATACAAGCACTTCTTTTCGTCAAGTACATTTCTACTACAAACTTCTGACAATACAACATAAAAAATTATTTACAAAACGCTTTTATAGAACTTCGCCGGGTCCTGAACGGGATCTGAAGGAATGCAAGGTCGCTCGGGGGTACCATTTAACCAGACTCTGGGGACGGCAATACTCCACCTTGCACAGCTTGTGTGCTGAATCTCTTTGTGTGGTCTACTTTTTTAGTACTGGGTGTAAAAAAAAAAGGAGTATGAATGGCTTGCCTGTTGTGAGAACGTATTTCGTGGCCCGTGTCGTCATGGGAACTACATAAAGTGCTTGATCACCCCCCTTGGATAAGCACGTGGTACGTTACACACAACCTCGTATGTCAGAATCTCTTTTAGGACTACCACTGGCTCGGTGAGAACTAAGTAGTTTGTAAGCTTTACGAAAGACGAGCGACGCCTGTTCTTCGGTTTGTATGAGTGCAGTGCTCCTAGTTGGAGGTTTTTGGGAAGAGCTACGGTTCTTGCTTACACGATAAGGATGTACTAACTTTTGACCGTCTATTGCTAGTGCTACATTTGACTTGTTGTCGTTACTCACCCTTCACTACACACACACACACACACACCCACACACACACACACACACACACAACACACACACACACACACACACACACTACACTATCACACACACACACACACACACACACACACATCACACACACACACACACGAGCAAACACACACACACACACACACACACACACAACACACACACTCTGCTGCTCTGCTCTCTCTCCTCCCTCTCTCTCTCCCACTAAATTTTATCGGTTACGAAAATGTTATATTTGTAACTTACCAAATTAACTTATACCTTCCCAATTGCAAATCACCGTCCACACACACTCTCTCCTTATTTATTTCTGCGGGTTCATATTTTTTTAATAAGAATAAGAAAAAGCGTTGAAAGGCGTATAAAGCGTGAAGGGCGTTAAAAGTCGTATATTTCTAGTAAATTATTAGGAACGTACAAATTAACAGTATTAGTTCCTAAAACGGACGTATTAGTTCTTTGCCACCAATTAATATTTCCCCAAGTAGAGAAGAGGAAGAAGAAGAACGAAAAAGGAAGAAGAAGAAGAAGAAGAAGAAGAAGAAAAGTTTTCGAATTTTTGACAAATAAACGGTCATAACCGACTATATTCTACCGATAACTCACAATAAACTTATAAACTTCAAATTCATTGCACATACCGTCCCTTCAAATTAGACCGATATAAGTAAAAAGTACAGTGAATATATCATAAAGGTACACAAAATTTAAACTGTCCTGTCATATAAGAGGAGGGATTTATAATAACTCCACTCGTCAGAAACACAATCTCGTCCTACCCTCGTCCACTGTAGGGATACACCCCCGCTATACGAGGTTCGTGAGACTTACCAAAGGAGTATTTATCTATCGTCCACACGCAATGTAGTAACGAACCCCTAATATACAACACAAAGTACGTCATTTTAATACACGATGTACTAATGACAAGTATGAATATGGAGACAAGAATAAAAGTACACACGACCATGAAATTTACCATGTGTTGTAACACGCTCTATTAACCGAGATATTGTACAAAATAATGAGATGTGGTTTCCTTCGCGAAAAGTACTGTCTCCTGCTCTCCCGACCACCCTCCCCTGTAAGAAGGTTTCTAAAAGTCGTAACAGTAAAGTCCCCTTTAAGACAAACAGTTATCGCACGGACACCCCAACTAAGAAACATAATTATTCATATGTAATACACATTTCCTTCGACCACTTCATATTGACACTTGGAAAATAAAACTTCTCATTTCTACAACAAATAGTTATCGAGTTCTGTTACCTTCCCGACATCCTGTTTACTACCCGACACAAGAGATATAATCCGGATCACACTTCAAACCTGATAACCTTTTTCGTAGAGATTATGACGAATTCTCGTATCCATTTACACAAGAAGCAAAATAATATACTTTCACCTAAATGTACATATGCATATAAATTCGTTGATATTGTTGATAAGAATTTTGTAATGAAAATTGTATACAACCATTGGACTCACCCCCTCCCCTACCTGAGTCCCTGTTCCGATTCGCCCTACCACACCGCACGACATATC
>NW_011357369.1:4175444-4181553 GCF_000735185.1 Notothenia coriiceps
TCATAAGAGGCCAACAAGAGTGACAGAGTGTGTCAGTGTGCTGAAGGAGTTGGGACCAGCTATCCAGACCAGACTCTAAAGACTTTCCAAGGGGTAAAAATGCTGCTGCTGGAGTACTGACTGGAAGTATTGCTGATATCATGTCTACCATCCTCTTAAAATACTCAGCAATATCAGTCTCAGGAAGAAAGGTGTTTTAACGCTTATTAAAAGAAAACATGCATTCTTGATCTCAGGAGGGGACATTGACAGAGGAGTACTGGAAAGGTACACAGTAGGCCTAAGTACTTCATAGTACTTGTGGGGGTAGTTTCACTAGTACTGAGTCCAACAGGATCAATCTCACGAAGAACTAATGGCAACAAAAAAGAATTCCCTCATCAAACTTAGCAGAAGTGGCTTGATTTTGTTCTCAGCAGGGGACTTTGACAGAGTATTCCTCAATAAATACACAATAAAAGTACTTCAATGTATTGTAAGTAGTAGGCTAACTAATACAAAGTCAAACAGTATCAACTTCATTAAGAACTAATTGTAAAATGATATTTGTATCATTCATCAAAGATAGCAGAAAAACATGCATTATGTACTAAGGAGGGGACTTTGACAGAGGATTACTCACAAAGTACACAGCAAAAGTACTTCATTTTATTTCTGGTAGAAGTCAAACTAGAACCGAGTCCAACAGTGTCAGTTTCCTTAAGAACTTGTGGTAACAAATATTTGTTTCACTCGTCAAATATAGCAGGAATAATTAAGAGAAGCTGATTTGAAAAAACAAACTCGAGAGACGGCTGAGTGACCGCAGTGCAGAACCGCTGTAGTATAGTTTAAATCTCCTAACACTGTTGTCCATTTTAGACAGGCTTATTATATTTACAGCCCTTAATAACATCAATTTTCTGGGCTCAATATGTGTCTTGGCCGTTTTTCGCTGTGATCGCTAAATTCCCCTGGTTTATAATAATCACCGTTCCTTCAGCAGGATACTGATTCAAGTGTGATTTTAGCAAACGAGTGCTTTTGTTTTGAAATCACTTCCGTGAGTTTCGCCCTGCCCCTCGCTCCAAGGACCATTAGACCATTTAGTAAGGTAAAAAGCAAAAAGGCCTCTCGAACGCTCTTCCGTTTACGTGTTTAATAAAGAAAAACAATTGGACGGTAGATACACGGATTGAGTTAAATCCGTGTATCTACCGTCCAATTGTTTTTCTTTATCATTTTCAATTTCAAACAATCCAGTGTCACGGAAGTACTTTAAAAATGTACTAGAGTATGATTAGTTAATCTGACGCTCCGATATTGTTAAAGTAAGGAAACCTGCCCATCGCTCATCGCTGACAGTTAGTGATCTGCCACTATGAATCATCTCTTTCATAGGTGGCAGAGCCTCATAGCCGAAAGGTTTTAGCACCTCCATCCTCCTCCTTTTACTCTTCCCATCATTCACCTCCTGTTTTGCGCATAACCTTCTCTCTGTCCAAATCCCCCACCCCTTCAGTGCCTCTCTTCACCTCCCTCCTCACTACAAAGCCGTCCACAGCTCTGTCAGCCAGGCCAGATAAAGTAATCCTGTTAACTTGGCTGTTAGAGGTCTCGGGCCTCTGCTCTGATCAGTGGGACATCTTATATCTCGCCTCCTCCCCTCCATTGCCCGTTTGCCGAGCAGCTCAAGATCAGCTGGGAAACGAAAGGCTCAGTGAGAGGGGAGAGAAGAAGCTTCTTCTTTTCTTTTTTTTTGCTTTTCATGCTCATTATCTGCCCGGGTTTGATTGACATTTCCTGAAGGCTTTCAATTCCCTAAACATTGAACAAAAATGACCTGGCCTCAGCAGGGATTATTGAGCACTTGAATACCGATGTGATCTACATGAAAGACAAATTGCATAAACCCTGTAGCCAAGACAGGTGAACACTTGCAGAGGCTAATTGTGGAAGTAGAAGAGTTTGAGATGTAAAGATATTTCTCTCAAAAGCAGGAGAAGAAAGAAACTCAACAAGAGGGTGGATAGATAACATCATGCAGAATAAACACCAACTCACGGCTCCACAGGGGGCGTTCTGGATGGTGACTGTGAACTTCCCTGAGTTGCGACTTTTGGCGAGGACATACTGACATGTTGCAGGGAAGGTGTAGATCCGCCCGTCAAAGGACTGAAAATACATATCGCCAGTCACCGAGCATTCGCCTGTAGAGAGAGAGAGACACTTTCAATGATTACCTTGGCCCTAAAATATCAAGTATCCGTGCTCGCTGCATGTCTCATTCCTGGCTGGGAATCCTCCTCCTTCCTTACTTTCTACCTAAAAAGCTCCTGTCTTCACACTTTCCTGGGATGTCACCTCCTTTATCTTTTCTCAATAAACAATACTTTCTTAACAGAAAATTATAGATAGCTTGGGCCAAAATTAGGGAGCTTTCTCCTTTTGTGTTACCTAACTAGGAGCCCTGGAGCTTTCTTGCCTTAATCTGCAAGTACTTTTTGTTCTCTTCAAAACTTAGGAGATAACTTCTTCCTTCTTAACTAACTAGGAAGCTTCTGCATTCAGATAAACTTTGTTATAAAACTCACAGGTGCAGCGTTGCTGTTCCTTAACTATTTCAGACGATTTTGGCATTGACCCATACCTACAAGAATTTCAAAATTGCGTCATTAACTAAGTTTGACATTTTCCTTGCCGTTTTCTTAAAAAATAGCCCTTCTACTTCCCTCTACTTTTATTTTCCTCCGGGTTCATACAAGCCATGATAGAAACAACAACAACACCCTCACTTGCTTGCTGTGAATACTCGGAAAATAATCAATTTGTACTCAGACATGGGCCGAATCGAACATTAGAAAAACGTGGTACTAGGGAGCTGGCAGGGTAAAGTCTGTTTGATGACTGGTCCGAATGATTCCGACATTGCGTTCTCAAACACAGCTCCAGTGGGTAATGTCAAAATACGTTGCTTTGGAACATAGGAGACATCGTTTTTAACATTTGCTATCACAGTATGTTCTTCTTACCAGTACCTTAAGTAATGTCTTTCCAAATAAAAAAAAACAATCCACACCCATGAATGTGACCTGCAGCACAGTTTGAGCTCAAATTAAACCACCCACAGAGGGAAGGCACAAACCTGGGCAGCTGTAGTCGGTGCAGTTCCACACTCCACCAACGCATGTGCTGAAACAGAAAGCAGAGACTTCAACAGGTGGAACATGAAAGGCTGTACTAATCAGCAGGATCGCTGATAGAAACTGGACACACAGAGCCCAGGTGGTCAGATCTGAGAAGATTAAAAGGACTGCATAGAATATGCAGAACAATAACCTGCTTTTTGTTTTTGCTAATAGATGATGATGACATCTAATGTAACATAGTCTAACATGTGTTCATGTTTTGTCCAAAAACACATGAAGCTGGTTCTCCTCGCATACATTTTTGTGCAATAATAAGGACAGCGTTCCAACAGGTGAATCAAAGTTTTTATCCTGTTACTTTAAAACCGAAGTTAAACACTGCTCACCAGTTGTTGCACTCCTCCTGCAGCGTCTGTCCAGAAGGATAAAACATGCCGTGGTACTCGCAAGGACAGTCGGAAGGCGTTACACAGCCTCCATCTTCGAAGATCATACCTAGGAAAGGCAAAAGTGTAGACAGACATAGAGAAATTATCAAGCTTAATTTTACCCTAGAATAATTCATGAATTATTCATTTATGTCGAGGAAACGTGATTTATTTTAAGGTTGGAAGACACGACAGAAACAGTAATAAAAGGTGTATTTGCAGCATCTACGAGATACGACAGATAATAGACTCTGATTTGAAAATCACCATCAGGACAGTAGCATCCATCCAGGCAGGCCAGTTTGCTGTCGATGCATGTCCGCTCCAGGTTGCAGGACGCTGGGCAGCAGCTAATGCATTCCCTGTACTGCAGACCAAGGGCACACTGCTTTGCTGGTCGCAAAAAATTAAACACAACACGGATGTCATACACTTTCTACTGAAAAGACAGGGAATATAATTATATGACCGAAAGTTGACACCTGTTGTGCCTAGAGATATCATGTCTGCCACAAGTGACGTTGTAGTAGCCTACCTATATCTATTGACAAATATAGCTAATTCATAATAAATCCAGTTTATCTGTTGGCTTGATTAAAAGTAAGACAAATTTGTTTCTGGTATGCAACGTGAAATTCACAAACCTTTCTGTCGTTTGCAAACTTGCAAAAACTAGAACAATTATCTGGTTCAGTTAACCTTAGCAACAATAGGCTAGCGGTTTCGCTAGAGAGCTGATACAAAAATACAATTTTTGTGAGTTTTCAGTTACTACTAAAGATATTGAAACAAAACATTGACATAACATATCATAATATTTTCACAACTGTAAGTTAACTCTACAGCAGCTAACCTTAGCCACATTAAGCTAACGGTTCTTAAGCTAACGTGTCTTGGGAGGCTATGGCAGTAGCCTACATGTGTTTGATAGATGCAAATAATTGTAGTGGGTCATTTGATTATAAATTGTCCTGTGCCTATAGCAGTCAGTTCAACTTTAAAATTTGTAAACTAAGTACGTTTGTACACTGTATTCTAATATAATAATCTTAATACAACTGAGTTCCCTTATCTCCACAACACAACACCCACCACCAGAATTACACTGTGTTCACAAAAGGCAAATAAAAAATACATTTTCAAGTATTTATGATTTCAATATCTGTGTCAACCTTTCAGGAATACAATATGAAGGTCCAACCCAGTCTCACGGCATTTCGTGTTCACCAACACGATTTTTAATCTATTGATTCGTGTTCACCAACACGATTTTCCCCTTTTTTTCGTGTTGCACAGCACGATTTTAAAAGCAATGTATTTCTATTGGTAGTCTCACGACATTACGTGTTATAGGAAGACCGGCAGCTGTGTGGTTCATAAAAGCATGTTCTTACTCAATATCAAGCCACAATCATTGCTTTTATTTTAAATCGTATAATTTCGGACTTTTGTTGCCGTCTGTGAGGAAAATAAATGGGGCTGAGAGCCTCAGGATACTGAAATCTGTATATATGTAAATCTTTTTTTCCTTCTAATTTGTTATTCTTTTCAAAATAACACACTGTTATTTACAAACCAATAACACACAATTATCCTTGTTTTTATTTATTTGTTTAATTCCATAATCTCTGGTTTTTTTGGCGTCCGTCAGGAACTGAATTTCAAAATAAAAATAACCGGAAACAGATGTACGCATTTCGAGTTCAGGATGGCCGAAGACACTACACTACCCATAATACCCAGCTATCGTTTAGGACTACAGTCCCCGTGATTAATCTTCAAGCTCTGGGATTGGATGTTGGAATGGCAGTGCGCCAAGGTTACGCCGAGCGTCAAACAGCTGTTTGAAATGGAACGAAACCACGCCAGACTATCCAAAACTGGAATCGAACGCCCCCCCAGGACTACACATGCTATGGCTATTGTGTTTCGCAAAATGTTCTATGGGACGTCTCTACTGAACGTTTTCGTTTTTACCACAATTAGAAGTTGTCAGTATTAAACACATTGGTGTTATCAAATGTAAAACATATAATTAATAAATGGGTGAAAATCGCTTGTGTCCATAATGCGCAGCATTAATATATACCCACATGACAGCTCATTGTTACTTTGTAATTCTACTCCACTACAATTCATAGGTTAACCTGGTATTTTTACTCCACTACATTTATTTGGAGTTACTTTGCAGATTCTGATTAATGAATGTGAAATTATAAAACAACCCTTTAAAGCAGACTTTAGTTACACCTGAGTAAAATTCCAGGAAGGTGATTTGTTCTAAGTTGCCAACAATCAAGGAGAGATTATTGATAGGTTTTGCGGTGGGCTCTGAGAAGTCTTAAACCATTTATCCCTGCCAATTGGGACATGCAATGGTTAAGGTAGTAATATTCCAATTATCGTTATTCTCTACTAATAGTTAAGTTAAAGAACTGTAATAGGCTAATTTAGCACATCCCTTTCCAAGAATTTCCAAAGATTTCAAAGGTTTATTGACATATCATAATACACATAACTGTGTTATGCAAATGAATGAAAATCTTGGGGTCA
>NW_011357369.1:4181598-4194645 GCF_000735185.1 Notothenia coriiceps
TGTATGTCATTCGAATCCTTTCATTTTTCTCTAAATGACTCATATACTTCATGTAAATTCCCATTACCAAATAAGTTTAATTTTATGTTATCCACCTAAAAAGGGTAGATCTTAATTCTGTTACCTTTCCCTCTTCAACAATCTGTACTTTAGTTGCTTGAGTAACCTCTTTATATATAACATTACAATAAATCCCAACAAAATAGTATATGCAATGAAGAGTCAAACCAACAAATTTCATCTATCCTGTGACTTTTGCATTTGCTAGGTGGTGTTACCACCAAAAAATCAAATACTTCTTCCCTCATCTTTCATCTTTCTTCCAAAACATTTCAAACAGTCTCCCTTAGACAATTACAAATTCGTACTGTCTCCAGGGACGCGCTTCCCAAAACGAGGTCGGTAAGAGTGTGTCAATGTGTTTCCCCACCTAACACTCCCTGACCTACGCCTCCGGTCGACGACGTCCCGCGTCCACTCTGTCTTTTTGTCCTCTTTAGATCTTGCAAACTTTCATCTCTCTCTGTCCTCTTTCAGTCTACCAACTTCTTCATATCCTCTTCATGTCCATATATCTCAATGATTATAAGCCCTTTTATAGTATAACAAAATACCTATTGTATTTTATTCTTATATAAATGATCTATATATCTTGTTGTCCGAATGATCCAATTGTCTTTTAACGATAATTTGTCAAAGTCGACGGTTGATAGGACAGAAACAAGATGTTTCATCTTGTATGCAAACGTAAATGGTAATTATAATCCTTTTCAAGTGTTAACTGATGGTAATTTCTGGCAAACCTAATTATCCTGCTCAAACAGTATTTGTAAGCAGCGAATCTACCTTCTTTCACAACTCTCTACAAGTTTTTGTACCCTCAAAAAGTGTTACAAAATCAAAATATAACTTGTTAATTCATTAGCTTCCTGTCTTTTTACAAGCACTACTAAATTTAAGATCAAAGTCGAAATTCCATTATTACTGTCTAATGTAAAACATTTTTAAGGAAATTCACAAGGTTTTTATATATGTAATTGACATCAGTCTAATACAAAAATTTATATATGGCGCCGACCTATGTCAACTCAAAAGCGTAAGACAATGTGTCGCTTAGATTGGTACGGAAACATTGTGTGTTGAATGCTTTTGGTTAAACTTTAATTACTTATTCGTTCTTTAATTTCTACTTTAGTATATCACCAATTTTTTTCAAAAAACAAAACGGATAATGTGAATCTTGGACTTCATTACTTTCTTATCCTTTTCTTGACAATGGTGAAGTTACCCAAATTGTAAGTGTACAAGTCGTAAGGACTGGTATATCTCTGAGTCAGGACAAAATGGGAAACATGGGCGACCCCCTCTGTCTAAATGTAACTCAAAAAGAGTCATCGATAAACGACACTAAATGTCGTCGTAACGCTTGATGGCCGCGTGTGGCAAAGCCACATGAGACTTAGGTCACACAAGCTCACTTTTTCAACGTAGTGAGCGCGTTTGTCTTGCTTGACACGTTTCTTGCCTTGTAGAGCTCTCCTCAAAGGTGTCGCAAACGGGAACACGGAGCAACAGTTCCGTTGGCGCCACCACTTCTCCATGCACGTAAAGAACCCCCTAAAGGACGCCGATGTCTCCTGTTTGCGACACAGCGACGTGAACAGGTAGTGTAACTACGGTCTCCAGGGAAGGGGGAGTCCTGTAGGGTCGGTCTCTCTCCAAAGGAACCTCGGGTGCTGGTCCGGCCGGCCAAGATGCCCGGGACGGTGGAGCCCTGGTCGAACTTCCGCCGGGCAAAACCAAGAGGGTGTGCTGTCCGACCAGAGTCAGGACAAGTCTGAGACTTGTGCTTGAGTAGCGTACTTAAAGAGTGCGTATTGACACGTTCTCAGGATAGTCTGTCCACGAGCATGCTTGCTATGGAATTCGGCAAGACCTTCCGCCTCCGCTGAACAAATGCCTACTAGACCTAGGACTTTTCTAATTTCAAAGTAGTAGGAACAAACCGTTGGTGTGCGTGTAGTACTAAGAATCAGTGCCTTGAAGTATAATTAAGTACAATCCTTAGTTAATGACAAATACCATAAAATTCACAACGCAATGCAACGGTATCAATCAGTTCTCAAAGACTATGTTTAAATAGCAGCAAATCATTGTTTCTTATTTATATCAATATATCTACTACATCAGATCACACATTGATCTGTTAATTTTCAATGTATTTCAGTCCAACTTCAGATCACTATAGAAAAAAGCAAGCAGACACACTCCGGGCTGCTGCTGCTGCTCTCGAGAGGAAAAAAGGTGGGGGGAACTCTCACAGACAAATACTGACACCCCCTTCTCTCTCCCCCGCTGCAGCTCTCAGCCTCTTTAGGAAAAGGAGGGCTTCTTTCAACAATTAACACTTCTGCTATCCTTTTATTCAATTTTTCTGCTTGAACCCACTGTTCTCGTAAGCTCTTAACTCACGCTCCTCTCGTTCAAATTCTCCCTTCATTATGACTTCGTATCTATTCATCTGACTTACTGTCTTTGTTACCAGTACATATTCACAGACTTCGTATCTATTGATCTGACTTACTGTCCTTGTTACCAGTAAATATCGACAGAAAAAATTCCCCGTACAGTCTATTCAGCTTTTATTGTCCGATGTTTATTCCAACAAGTTTAGCAAGCCTCTCAGCGCGCTTCAACACCATCTTTCAACAATGTGACGCTGACATGGAGTCGTAACCCAGGCTTACAGAACTCTTTATCGTGACGTTTGGCTTTATAGATTCAACCCCACAGAACAAAGGATTAATGAGGTCCGGTCACTTCAAAATTGTTTTTTGAAGTTTGCGTTACTCTCCTTTGGATCACTTATAACATGAATAACTCATCTCCAGCCCCGTCGAGCTGTGGATTTGTTATTTGGAGTCAGTCTTATATGGAGACTTAATACTACCCTTAGACTACTCCAGACAGCATAACAGTGGGGACTTTATAACTCCACTTATTAAGCCAGGGACTTCAATACACTTTTTTACGACTGTGGGGACTCGATACCTCCACTTTCAAGCCCGGGACTTCAATACCCTTCTGGCCTGTAGGAACTTAATATCCTATTTTAACTGAAACACGCATTTGCATTGTTATCACTGAGAGACAAGAGGGGTTTCCGCCGCCAGGTTTGTATACATGTAGGCCTACTTAATCTGCGCGATTTGCCCGTCCACATCTCCACGTGCAGTGCTGCATAAACATGGCTGAGTCTTTTCATCTGTAAACTTCCTCAACGGGGCCGCTCGCTCTCTTTTCTTGATTGCCCTCTCACGGGTGAACAGTTCAATGTCCCGCTTCATTGTAGGAATTCTGTCATTTCTCTACCACTTTAGTTCGACCATCTCCGTTACTAAGTTATGGAAAACTAAATAAATAAGTAATTAAATACCTTACTGTTACTGCGCTCATAAAGAATGATAAGAATAAGAATAATGCGTCTTGAACTGGTTTAATTAATTAGTGTCTTTACGTTTCACAGACTGTTAGCTTGTTGTGGTAGGCTGGTAGCCTATTTTATTAAAGAGCATATCAAAAGAAAGACTTGTGTTATGTCTTCCTTAATGCAATAGTAATTGGGGGTGCAAGTGGAGTCTCGCAGAGGCAAAACTGTGGCGCGCTTACACTGTAGGTGCGCCGCAGTCTGCGTGATCTGCCTTTAGGGAGGGGCGGGCCGGCCCTGAGAGTAAAGTAACGAGTAAAGTAACGAGTAAAGTAACGAGTTACTTTATGTAGACAGTAACGAAGTAGTGTAATACATTACTTTTAAAAAAAGTCATATGTAATGTAATATATTACTTTTTTTTAGTAACGACCCCATCTCTGCACTCCAGTACTTAAACACATAGCCCCCAGTGCTGAAAGAAGAATTCAGATGCAGTTAAAGTACAAATACATTATTGTTAAAATACTTTATGAGTCAAAGTCCTGCATTCAAAATGTTACTTAAGTATAAGTACACAAGTATTATCATCAACATGTACATAAAGTATACAAAGTAAAAGTGATCATTGTGCAGAAAAATGCCTTTATGTGTGTATTTAATTATATTTATGTGACATTTCTAGATAATATTGTCGCAGTATTTTAGTGACTTTCTCTAAAATGTTTAGATAATTTGACTCTTGTTTGTGACTTAAAGTGTAAGGGAAACTTCTGCAGTAGGGGTGTAATGGTTCACAGAAGTCACGGTTCGGTTCGTCCCACGGTTTGAGGGTCACGGTTCGGTACGAGTTCGGTACAACAAGAAAAAGCAAAAAAAAATCCCAAATGCATAATTCCAGGTTTGTTGTTATTTACGTTTGAACAGTAGTGCAAGTTTCAGTTTAAAAATAAGAAACTCTGACATTTTGAATAATTAACTGTATTAAACAGTTAAAAACAAACCACAAACAGTACCACACACACTCAGATGGCCATATTATCTATAATGGCTGATGTCAAACAAAAAGGTTTCATCAAGCTGTAAAACTAAAAAGAATGTCTTGAAATTACATCATAAATAATAAGAAAGTGTTTCAAGAGCGCAAAGTCGTTGAAAAACATATGCCAAAAGCTTCCGTTATTTATTTTGGTCTCTCGGCTTTCATGTCTATTGGCTTCTTAAAAACAGCCGGGAGAAGCAGCAACTGCTTCAAATCACGTGACATGTGACGTCCGAACCAGCAACTGCTTCATTTCCTGAATGGATCACTTGACTGGTTCGCGGTCCATTCACGCGATTCAATGCACTGCATCGTCTCGATTCTGACAGGTGACAGGTTGAAACAGTTTCGAATTTGAGCGCTTCCACACTTTATGACCGCTCTTAACAATGCGCAATGTGTGGGTTGAGTTGTTGTTGGTATTGCATTTGAATTGTAGTATCATTATAGAGCAAGCCAGGAAGAAAGATAGGTCGTTCTGGCTCGGGAAACACTTCGAAATGTGGAGAAGTTGTGAACAAAAAGACAATTATCAGTAATATAAAACCAGTTCAATATTTTAAGGAATAGATAGCCCAGTGGGTAGAGCCGGCGGCCCGAATGCGGCGATGTCCTCCGCTGGTTCAAAGCCTGGAATGGATGTACTTTTAATCATTGCTTTTCAACTTTAATAACTGATAAAAGGCCCTCTCCTCCCAAAGAAATGTCCAGCACTCTCTAGTCTATTCTCAATAACCCAATACACACAATTATCAATCTTTAATTGCAAATAGAACATGATATTCAGTCTTAGTGTGTGTGTGCATCAAATATTTTTCAAGGCAAAGATACGTTAAACCCACAGCCTTGCACTTCGCCAGGAGAGGTCGCTGTAACTGAAGCTTCGAGAAATTAACCTATTTCCGACACAATTGTCCAAGTGGTTTGATGCTTAATTCAAAGCTTCATTTTGCCATCACTACAGGTGGATTCTAGCTCCTGTGTGTTATCTGAAATTGCCATACTAACTTTTTTTTCTTCTTGTGTTTTGTTGTTGTGTTTCTTCTTGTTCTTCATTTGTTGTTTAAGGGCGGCTGGCAAACAGCTTTTAGGCGCAATACCACCCCCTGGATTATATATAGTGTAGTGGATACTGCCCTGAATGACAGACTTTTTTCCCACTCGTAAAAAAAAGGCGTATTCGTCGTGTGACTGCGTGTGCCGAACCGTGACGTCCGAACCGTGACGGTACGGGACGAATACGGATACCGTCAAATCCCTATTCTGCAGCAATGGAGAGTCAGGACTCAGAGAGACACAAGGAGAGTTGGAGCTTTGATGTCAAACACGGATCTTTAATATAAGCATCGGCCGGAGAAATTCACATCACAAGTGACAGAGCAGCCAGAGATTCTGACTGCACGGGTGGGTTGCCACGTCAAATCTGACCAGCCTATCTCTGATAGACCTTTTAACTAGTTTACAGAGAGAATTCACATATTGGGGGAGGGTGCGTAAACACTGGGAACACTGCAGATATCCCTGATATCTGGAAATGCTCAATCACCTGTCATGGGGAGCTTAGAAAGCCAGCGTTCTCACAGTCGTAAAACCCTCTATGACCGATAATAAAACTGAGAATAACATCACATGATTCCATTATCACATTCGTTACGGGAGATAACAGACTTAGGGTTCGTCGTAAATGTCAACAGGCAGAAAGGTTCAATATCTAAAATAAAGGCAGAATGAATCCCTAACATAAAGAGTAAGTCCACTAGTTTAATTTTTAAAGATGCTTTTTGTTAAAAGCAGCGAAAGCTGTTGTCACTACAAATGTAGCAGAAAAGAATTACATGAATTGCCTTTTAATAATAGTGGATTAGAAGTAGGTTTAACCTTTAGATTGGATAATGTTCCTGGAGTCATTGCAGTTTCACAAATGAGCTGTTTAAACTGATGCTGGCGTGTTTCCGAGAGAAGGAGGGGTTGTTCCTCAGATTCATCACAACAACATTATTTATATTTCAAGATTGAAAAGATTTAATGTCATATAGGTATAGCAATGCAAGGTTAAGCAATGCATACACAAATATATAAGGCTTTACTTTGATAAAGAAAGTTTAACCATATGGTTAGATATAAGACCTTTCTAAAAAAGGACTAGAAAAGAGTTTGGAAATGATTTATGTTCACTCATTCAAGTTCTGTTCATCTTTAAATAGCTGCCTACCAACTTTGTGACATTTTTAATACAAAATAATATTTGACTCTTTATTACAAGTATGAAGTGCTGACAAAATTCCTCAACCACATTGTTGGACTACAAAGAGCTTTTACTTAAAAGTTATGCGAGCATTTACGATATAGAGGATTTATGTTTAAAAATGTGAATTATACATACTTATATTTGTCATAGCAAAGGATCCAAACCTGGGTCGCTCTCCTACGATATAAAATATTCTTCTGCAAAACCCATTTTTCTTTCATTTGTAACATTTGCATTAATACACATCTGCAAAAGCAAATAAAGCCGTGTTTTCACATCATCTGTCCACAAAGTAAAGTCTGAGCGGTTGGTCCGGTACCAGAACAGTGCGGTTGATGCATTTCAACTCTCCCATCGTTGGGTCTGGCTTGATTTCAAAGTGCCTGATTACCTGGAGGAAAAAGAAAAATATGAAGTTCAGATTGAATAAGGCCATGGGGAAAACACAAATAAAAAACTAACTGTTTCTCTTTCAAATGTGGTAATAGGAACCTTATTTCACCCCAAAAGACGCTGTTCATGTCTTTTTTCAAAGCACTGTTTCTCTGTTGTTTGATGGCATGGAGCTCTACATCCAATCATGTGTAATCTGTAGATGTTGTAAAGGGATTTCCTGTTAGTCACTTACCCGAAACAGAACCATATACATCTCTAGCTCAGCAATCCTCCGACCCACACAGCCCCTCACTCCGAAGCCAAAAGGGATGGAGGCAAAGGGGTTGGGCCTCACACGTCCGTCACGGAGCCATCTCTCCGGTTTAAATGTGAACGGCTCTGGGAATGTCTCCTCGTCATGGCTGATGGCATAGTGGTGAAGCGTGAAAGCGGTCTGGAGAGACAACAGTCAAGAAATACAACAATGAAACTCTGAACAAGTACTCAAAAAGTACAAGTAGTTTAATAATGGTTAAAAATACAAAGCAGACCTACTTTCTTTGGAAATGTATATCCACCAATAGCAACACTCTTCTCTACAATGATCCTTGCATTCACAGGAACTACAGGGTACATCCTGCAGAACAGGTATAAATCAGGTCATTTGGTTTAGGCTTGTTCTTGTTGCATGTAGGAAAAGTAAGAATGTACAAAGATACAGTACAAGGCTGATGGCCTTTCTGGAAATTGATCTTGGAACCCATCAACATTGGTGTGACAGGGATGAGTCCCACGGAGCAACGACTCATATTTCTGGGATTCTGGTGTGGCCCGCAGATAACAGGGTTAAGAATGCATTTCCTCAAATGGCTAATTGAGCCTGGCTACAAGGTTGGGAATCCACATTGAACCCCGAGTGGTAATTCCCAACTTTGTAGCATAATTATACATGTTTACAGGATGGGAAAAAGGTTGTTGGTGTCTATAGCTAATATAGTCTTATATAACTAGTTACTGTTCTACTGCATTACCCGGACCTGCCTCATCCCCGCAAACAGCGAGGGTGAGGCAAAGGCTTTAAACAGCTCTTCATATACCCAAGGGGGACATCCGTGAGACTGTGCATATTTTATACAGTCTATAGTTGAGACTTGAGAATGGACTTGCAGATAAGAAACACCTATTTTAAAGTCGCCGGTTTACACTGTATTTACGGTTAATTGGGTTATCTACAAAAAGCTAAATCCTTGTCAGATAGCCGATGGGTTCTAAGATTTCATTTTGTCTGACACGTTCAACATCTTTTGCTCTTCACACGGATGGTTTATCAGGCACACTAAAACAGGATTGGTTACATGCTCTACAAAAAGACTACAAGGAAAGCATGTCACGTCCAATGCTAACATCCTGTCCTGTTACCAGCATAATTTGTTTTCATAGGCAGATATGTGTTTCTATGAACCTTCAGCCATCATAAAACCAAAACCAGTCTCACCTCAGTGCCTCCCTGATAACAGCCTTTAAATATGGCATCCGAGTGACCTCAGCAGCGGAGGGGATCCGCTTTGCTGGCAACATTGTGGACACTTCTTCATAAAGTCTGTCCTGGGTGTGAGGGTTCCTGGACAGCAGGTAAAAGCTCCATGTGAGGGTATTGGAGGTCTTAAGAATAAAGAAGGAAAGGCATTTAATAAACGTGCATAAAGATGCACACCTGTAAAAAAGGTGTACTAACATTACAAACATTTTGAATTTGAGTGGAAGCCCAACTTAGCTTCTGATATTTGACATGTTTCTGATATTCAGAATGTCATCTTTGTGTCATGATTTACCGTGTCCATCCCAGCTAAAAGGAGCTCAGTGATGCTGCCATACACGTCTTTGGTGCTCATCTGAGTGTTTGACAGGAGGTATGTTAGGTATTCCCCTTCCACTTCCTGGTTGTTCTCCACACGCTGCTGGATAACCTCCATCTTTTTGTCAATCAACTCTTTACCTAAAATAAGTGCAGAGTTTCATGTATTATTGTTGTCCATGTAAGCTCTAACAACTAAAAGCTCCGGCTATCCGTTTAGCTTCAGCTGAGGTATTTGAGAAAGATGTTTGGTTTATCTTTAGCCTGATTCTTATCCAGAGGACCTGCAAAGAAAATGTTAACATGCATTTACATTGAATTATATTACATTACTGCTACTTCCCATGTATCTTCAATAAAAAGTGGGCGCACATTTAGTGAAAGCTGCCAGCTAATGTTATTTTATTTTATTTTTTTAGTATTGATTTTCATCATTGGATTTGTCCAAAAAGCCCTGCATAGCCTTGCACCACATTAACCCTGATAGAAACACATTAACTGCTTATATAGTCTGGGTGTTTGGTGTTCAGCGAGTCAACAGTCTGTAAAGCTGCTAACACTTTTTAGTTATAGTTTTTAATAGTTACGACAAAATGGTAAAAAGATGTTTGTAGATTTGGATAACTTCCTAACTAATGTAGCATGTTTACAATATTATGTTAACTTTTTACAATTGCATTACCCTTCAACGATTATACTACATTCATTTGAGGAGATAATCCTGCTGAGTCTCATTTTCATTATTCCAAAATCCAATGGAAAAATCCTATTGGATCAAGGGAATCCTTGTGATGCTTACTTCCGGGTCATCCTACAAAAATACGCTATCACTGCACCACTCTATAGGACGATTAACAAGTGCCCAAGATTGAAATAAACATGCACCCTTAACTTGACTTAGTAAACCACTTTAGTTTAGCATTAACTTCCATGTTCTCTACATACCCTCAGGTGAGAATCGGTAGAGCTCATTGGATTTAAGATCAACAGTCTGTAAAGCTGCTAACACTTTTTAGTTATAGTTCAATAGAGAACTGAAACGGAACTTGAAGTTAACTATATACATAAAATAAAATAAAATGAGCACAAAAAGCAAAGCATGAGCACATTCTGTACTTTGCTTTTGTAAAGATCGTCCTAAGTTGTTCCCTTAGGAGTTAGGACATTCTTTTTGACTCAATGGATTGAAAGAGATACACTTAAGCCTTGTCCATATGTAAACAGATATCTTTACAAACAGAGTATTCCCTCTGTGTTCTCAAATGAAACATTGTCCACACAAGTAATGTGATTTCATAGTCAGACTTTGCCTGTAAAAGTGCTTTGCACACATGTTGTTCTGTCAGGAGATGGACTTGTTACAATAGAGAAAGTAGTTATAATAACAGCACTACAAGTACATGTTGTCCATAACAAAGACAGTCAAACCAGCTGTCACTTTTTCTGCGACTCACCAAAGCAGAAGATGCCCTCCCAACCTTCGATGTAGCGCCTCCAGTAGGGCAGCAGACTGCGGCTCCACTTGGGCATCAGAAACGCAGCCATGTTGTAGGAGAACATCTGGCCTATGGAGTGGATGAAGTCTTGAGTCCCTGCAGGGATTTCCTTTTCCAGACACCCAAGCCTTGTCTCAAACAGTATGGAGGCGATACCTGAGTGGCAAAGGTTATGATTCAGGATAAGAAAAACCTTTCTGCAGACTTGCTCTCCCTTTGGATTAGTCAAACTCAACTGGTTGGAATGTAACAAAAAAGCAGCCAAAATGTAAACCTATTAATTCAATTTTAATGGCTTAAATATATAATCTTGAACACACAACAAAAGGCATTGTTTCACGAATAGCCAGGTTACAAAATATGGTCTGCAGACAATAGCCGATTGCTATTCAGGCAATGCGGTCCAGCTCTTTTGCACATGTGTTTTACCTGCATGCAACTAAATCCTGCTCAAGTGACTAATGGCGCATTTCCACTGCAGCGGGTAGCCCCGTTTAAGCGTCCTTAATCTTCCTCAATCGGCCAGGCCAGTTTTTGGTGGCCTTTCCATATAGCGTAGCACCGGCTAGCGGGTACTTTTTCCCTCTTTTTCCGGCCCCATAAAATCGTTGTTCTATCAGGCCAGGGCCAGGGCTGAACTAGTGACGTCAACACTCTCGACTGCTGATTGGTCAGAGAGAATCGTCACAAAGTGTTGACGTCACTAGTTCAGCCCTGGCCCTGGCCTGATAGAACAACGATTTTATGGGGCCGGANTAGATATACTGTATATGTGACGCTAGGGATGATCTTGCGCGCGATCTTGTGACGATTCTCTCTGACCAATCAGCAGTCGAGAGTGTTGACGTCACTAGTTCAGCCCTGGCCCTGGCCGCAAAAAGAGGGAAAAAGTACCCGCTAGCCGGTGCTACGCTATATGGAAAGGCCACCAAAAACTAGCCTGGCCGCTTGAGGACGATTAAACAGGGCTACCCGATGCAGTGGAAATGCGCCATAAAGCCCCACTGGCTCCACAAATAGCTGAAGAAAAGTTATTTTGTGTGGAAGCAGATTGTCGGGCCTCCTTCCTATTTATACCGGAAGGGAGCCCGAGGGTGGGCGTGGACTACAAGTGTTTCAGTGCTGCGCGGGGGCGCAGGGGATTACCCAATAGCGATAGCCTTAGAGGGCTTCGCCAACACTCATAGAAGCTGGAGTTACAGTAGGTAACTTCAGGTTTCCTGTCTGTGTGTTCCCTCCTACCTGATTTCCTGATTGTGTTCACCTGGTGCCCCTGGGTTTTCTCCTCCCTCCTCACCTGTCTCTTGTTTCTTTCATTAGTCCTGGTGCATTTAGGTTCGTTTTCCTGTTAGTCTTTGTGAGATCCTTGTTTGTCTTTGACTGTGTTCACGGGGTAGTGTTCTGTTTGTTATCATGTGAACTTTGAAATAAAGGTATTTTCTGTGAAATCTGCATTTGGGTCCTGCCTGCTTCACTCACCCCTGACAGTTATCTTGGAATAATAGTGTGTTATATTGGATAAATATTGAAATGATGGAATAATATGGTGTTATGTCGAAGAATGCTGGTGTAATAGTGGATTATGATTAATGATTAATAATCATATTGGATGGATATGGTGGTGTATTAAAGAATTATGGGGTTTTTTTTATGCACATGCTCACACCAAACCCCAGTTAGAAACCAGATTGAGTTTCTATATCCTCAGAAACCTAACAGGGATTTCTGCAGAGTATTAAACACACTTCCTGTATCTCACCCTCTCTCTCTACCCTTACTGTTATATAAGGCTTTATGTAACGTCTTTAAGATGATCGGCGGCCTTGTGAGAGACTCAGAGAGGGAAGATGAAGTTTCCTCTGCTTTTGTGCCGACTGTGTGTCAGGAAGACTTGTGAAGAGCTGCAGAAAAACCAATAATAGAAACAGATACTGGGTCGAAGTGAATAAAAGAAACACGGAGAGAAAGAGGGCAGCTATTTTTGGTTTGTTAAAGATACCAGAAATTAAGTATTTGATACTAATAGCAGTGAAATTCATTGAATATGAATACCACATTAAAAAACAGACCAACGAATCCCATGTGCTTCAACACACTCTACATTATTACTGGTAGCATGATGGTTTCTGTTGGGAGGCTATACAGGTCATAATTACCTCTTTAATATCTATTTATATTGCTGTGGAAACATCTGGATTTTTTAGATATCCATTTAAGTGAACTCGGTTTTTATGAATAGAGCTTTAAATCATCACAATGCTAAATTAAGGGTCCTTGTTTTCTGGCTGCTAACAGCTAAGCTAACAACTAATGTCTAACAGATAACAGCTAATGGCTGGCAGCTAACACGTTTATGATTAACATCTTAAAGCTAACAGCTAATAGATAACAGCTAACAACTAATGGCTAACAGATAACATAACAACTGATAGCTAGAGAACCGCAGTGACGCGTCGTAAAACCCGGAAGTAAACTTCTTCCGGTTCCTTCGCGAAAAACCAATGCAATTTCTCCATAGGATTTTGGAAAATAGCTCGAAATAAGGTCTGTGGTTGACACACATTTAAGAGAGGGATCACGTTTTGTTCAGCCGGATAATCTCCA
>NW_011357369.1:4195318-4208326 GCF_000735185.1 Notothenia coriiceps
AGCACCGGGCTGTAGCCGGCGGTACTTTTTTCCGGTGCTCTTTTGCCGGGCCCCAGTTAAAGCATCGTTGTTCTATCAGGCCAGGGCCAGGGCTCGCAGACTCTAGTGACCGTCAACACTCGTCTGACTGCCTGATTGGTCAGAGAGAATCGGTCACAAGGATCGCCGCGCAAGATCATCCCTAGCGTCGCATTATATATCTAGAAGCAGCTTTGCCCAGCATTTTTATACGCGCACAGCATTTTTTGTAAACGGAGGAGGCTACACAAATTGCAACGTTAAAGAAAGCACACCGTGTCGACCGAGGAGGACGACGTTCGCTACATCTCATTCGGGGATGATAAAATCAGCGGGAGCTCGACGGACACAACTCGAAATGCGGGAAAAAAAAAAAACGGAGATCGCCCGCTTACACTGCGTGCTTACCCCAGGGTCCTAAACTGTAATGAGATGCGGCCAGGCGCGCTCGGACGGCCAGCGAGGCAGCCCGAGGCCTGAGCGAGGACGCTTAGGGACGCTTAAATGGGGCTACCCCGCTGCAGTGGAAATGTGCCATAACTGACTATGAAGGGGAACTAGAACACTTTCAAAACCAAATGTTTGTCCCATTGTCGTCAGATTTTGTATTCATAAATGCAGACATCTGTCTCCATGTGGACAAATGACCTGCTAAAATGACAAGTTACTATGGTCCCTCTCCCATTTTTAACAGTAGGGGGATAGTAGGAAAATCATTTGTAAGCCTTCATTGGGTTCCTTTTTTTGGCGGGAGGGTCCAAGTCCAAAGGCAGAAGCAACAGGAAGCCTTTGGAATGCTAACAATGCTCTAAAGATATTCCAAGTTTCCTGACGTGTCATATGTTTTGGTCCAGCATTTACCCTTACTTTACAATCCAGCCCCCCCCCTGACCTGGTGGAGCTTAACATGGCTGAAAAGATCTTAATTTTCAACTATAAGCTAGATCGGTGTTATGGTGATTAGCTTTTTTTCATAGTCACGACAAAATGATAAAGAAATGTTTGAATATTTGGAGAACAGGAAGGTTCACTTCCTGTTAACTATGAAATTATGAGGAGCATTTACTTTGAAATGTTCAAAACTGAATAGGGTCAGGTTGACCCCTAGGATAAAAGAGTGATGCAGCAATGACTCCTAAACACGGAAAAGCATTTTAGAACTTCCAGACTCCCTTGTCTTGTGGTCTTTTGAAAAAGCTTTTGGTTAGATTCCCGAAATAAGGTATTTGGCTAATTCAAGATCTCAAGATTTTTCATGTTTTATGACTTCGACATAAAATATGTCAGTAAATACCCCACTGGGGAACGCCTGAGGCTTTAATGCGTCTTCAAATCAGCGGCTGCTAACAAGTTGATAAAAGAGACAACTAAATGTCAACAAGCCAAATATTAGCCACCTTTAGCCTAGCTTGGTGACATAAAGTCCAGCAACCGCAATGCAGCATGTTTATAGCATTATATTAACTTTTTACTTCAGTCAATTTCTTTACCCTTAAACAATTATACAATTGTTGGTAATTTGAGGAGATAATCCTGCTTATTTTCTTTATTCCAAATTCCAATGGAAAAAACCCATTGGCTTTTTGTCAAGGGAGCCCTTGTTATGCTATCTTCCGGGTTATCCTACACAAATCTGTCATCACTGCACCACCCTAAAGGAGGATTGCTAAATTAAATAAACATGCACCCTTACAGTAAATGTATTAAGTGAACAGCTTTAGCTCAGCATTAACTACCAAGTTCCCTACATACCCTCTAGTGAGAATCGATAGAGCTCATTGGCCATGTCAGGCACCAAGTCTTCTTCGGGGCTGCACTGACGGAGGTAGGAGAGCCTCTTGATGAAGTCTGTAACCACGTCATTGATATCATCCCCATACTGTGCGGATTCCTTCGGATGCAGCATGCGTTTGTTCAGTATCACCCTCAGGTTGTACCACCTCTCCCCCTCCCTAGGGACACAAATACAGTCACCAGGACTCAATCGCTTTGATTAATATTGCTTACATTTATCAAGTCATACTATATCTGGTGAAAAATTAATGGTTTTCATTCAGATATAGTGTCTGTATGTTTGCAGAATTAACTGATATTTCATAGGGACCAAATTAAAAACAATGCTTCCAAATCCAAGGCAATATTCTAAGCTAAAGGTGCAAAAAAAATAATATGACAAAGCCTGTCTTGCTGCATTCAAATTGAATTTGGTGGGAGCAAAATAATAATTGTAATAACAATACATTGAATTTGTTAAGCGGAGTGGTACAAATAAAAAATAAAAAAGTTGAATACAAAATCGAACTAGTAAAACAACACTTGGCACAAGGTCACAACATTAAAAAGAACAGTGTGTATTTGGTGTGTGAAATCAGACCTTTACACACAATCAGGTCAATCAAAAAGTGGACTCAACAAAGGACCTTAACAATATTAATGGTCAACGAATGGTGGAGATTTAAACATCAAACTTCCAATACTAGCTGGTCACAATCACCCATTCTCTTTTATATGACAAGACTTTGCCCTGGAAACCTCTTAAGCAAGTTTCTCAAGTCTTAACAATGTATCGTTTGCACATGGTCCAGTGGCCGTCAGGACATGTGAATGGCCGTCAGGACATGTGAATGAGTCTTACTCTGTGAAAGGCCCATAGCCGTATCCCCTCATATCCCGATATTCCTTCCACGCGGACAGGTCTCCTCGGGTGGGGAACTTCTCATCGTTCCTCAGCACTTCCTCCAACAGCTGTGGAGTGTTCACTGACACGCTCTTCTTTCCCTCTCTGTATATGGGCCCATATCGCTGCTTGTTATAGATCTGATGGTGGGCAAAGTGATGCGAAAAAGATGAGTGAACAGAGAAACCTGTGTGTAACCTGATTTGATTTGATAAGCAGAGGTAATCCTTTAGGAGCTAAGGAGAAACTAATAAAAGTCAGCGCTGAGCCTCAATCATCAATGTTACAAACAACAGAGAAAAAGGCCAGAAATCTCATGGACTCTGAGCTGAATTTCAATAGTCTCATTAAGACAATTACTTACGTCTGCATACTACCACCTGAAGGATATACTGTATCTTGGAGTAAAGGACTAATGTCAAAGCAGGATTTGGAGTCTGGATCTTCAGTAGACTCGACTACTGTAATGGTGTCTTTACAGGTCTCACTAAAAAATCTATCAGACGGCTGCAGCTGATTCAGAACGCCGCTGCTCGAGTCCTTACTAACACTAAGAAAGTGGATCACATCACTCCAGTTCTGAGGTCTTTACACTGGCTTCCTGATGTGATCCACTTTCTTAGTGTTAGTAAGGACTCGAGCAGCGGCGTTCTGAATCAGCTGCAGCCGNCACAAATACTACAAATTCACATAACAAACAATCAAAAATGAAAAAGGGTCACCAATTATTATTATTTTAATTAAAAAAAATATACAGTATATATACAGTATATATATATTTTTTTTGGTTACCTGGCTGGCGCCCCCTAGCAGCTGCGCCGCCGCTATTTGTATATAGGGGAAACAATGAACTTATTACACCCACAGCTGATTCACACACAGCATTTTTGGCTCTGCCTAGGCGACATATCACGGCTGCTGAATATTTCAAACTGAAAGTGGACGTAATAGATACAAAAATTCGACATAGCTTCTATCTCTGAAAATGAGACTTGAGACTTTCGGAGTCTCACTATTCTACAAACCATATCTTGTCAGATTTCTTTCAACAAATGAATCAGACATGTGTTAATCACAAGTCTTCTTTGAACCAAAGGCAGGTGTGTCCTTCAGTGTGCTATAGCCTGTAATTCATCATCAAATTGTATAACTAATGATTACCCAACCAGCAGACTGGAAACTGTATCACAATGGAATGAATCATAGCTGCACCTGTATGTTTTTGCAGCAGTCTCAAAGATGTTTCACACATTGGACTTTAATTTAGACTTTTGATAGAAGAGAACATGTGACACATTACTGTGGGACACCAATTAATACATGATATATCTCTGTTTACTTCATGCATGATGAAGTCAGACAATGTTAAGAATGTTGGACGCCGAGTCTGTGGTCAAATGACACCTTCAACCTTGGAGACAGCCAAGAAGAAAATGACACAGCGTGGGTCTACAAGAATAGTAGGCAATGCCAGATGACCTTCATAAGCACCAATAGCTGGCCTTAGATTAAGACACATTCCGTTGTTTGTCATTTCAAGATCATTAATTCAAATCGGGCTTGGGCAACATTGTAGATACAATAGAATTCTCATTGTCGTTTTCTAATTTACATTTTTGTACAAAAAACAATCTCTCATATTAAGCTAATGTGTCAGCAACAAAAACAGGGCTCAGATTGCTTAATAGAATCAGACAATGAACATATAATGCATTTAGACAAGTATAAGAATACACAATTATTACGTCATCAACTTATTGTAAAACATTTTGACATGATGCCAAATTCTTATATTTTCATCGACTCATGATATATGACCAGTTTATAGTATAGTATATTTCAGTTCTAATATCAGAATTTTCTTGAGATTTAGAAGTGCAATGCTCTATAAAAGGGTGTACTTGCTTTAGCATAGCCTTATCTCTTTGGCATAAAATGGTACTAAAATGACAATAATAATGTTTATCACAATTAATTCTTGGATAATATCCAACAAAAGGAGTTGTACCAGGCGGAACCACTCTATCATGGGCAAACAAAGCACAGTTATCACAGTATATCACATTTGTTTTCACCTCAATAAGAGGTCAATTCAAAAACAACACTCCTGCAACTTAGCCCTCATATGTAGAACCAGGTATTGTTAAAGAACTTCATACATTTCTTTAAATTGTAAGTCTCCATTTATTTTTGCTTGATGAAGTTAAAGTGGCCCTTAGTGTTGAATCTATGAATAAACACATTTAATGAAAACGGTTTGCGGTATTCTCGAGAACTCTTGTTCTCGAGTGAGGGAACAATGGAGCGTGAGATGGGTCGCAGAATCGGAGCAGCGGGAGCGGTACTGCAGTCTCTTTACCGCACCGTTGTGACGAAAAGGGAGCTGAGCCAGAAGGCAAAGCTCTCTGTCTACCGCGCCATTTTCGTNATCACATCACTCCAGTTCTGAGGTCTTTACACTGGCTTCCTGTGTGTCAAAGAATTGATCTCAAAATACTGCTGATGGTTTATAAAGCACTGAATGGTTTAAGCCCAAAAATATATTTCTGATCTCCTGCTACATTATGAACCATCCAGATCTCTCAGGTCTTCTGCTTCTGTTTCTGCTTTCAGAACGAGTCAGAACTAAACATGGAGAAGCAGGGTTCAATAAAGGTCCATCTTCTTCATCTTCTTCTTCTTCAGTTATTATGCTCCAAACATTTAGAACAAACTCCCAGTAAACTTCAGGTCTGCTGCAACTGTTTTCAATCAATGCTGAAGACTTTTCTTCTTGCTGTTGCTTTCGCCTGCTCTTTGCTTTTTCATTTTTGAAAAAGGACTTTGAATTACCTTATGTTGAAAGTTGCTATATAAATAAACTAAGCAATCTCCTGAGAAAAGGAAAATAAATAGATGGTTCCATAAAAGCCAAAATGTTAAAATATCCCATTGATCCAATGCACTGTGTCGCGTAAAAACAGAAAGTGTTCCTGCAGACAATCCTCAGTGAGTCAGCTGAGACCGGCTGTTATCTGGAGGGGACTATGGAAACAAAAGTCTGACATGTTCTATAATGCATTCTTGCTGGAGGTGAATGCACTCAAGCAGGTCAACCAAAGTGAGAGCCAATCAGGGATTTCTGGAATGCATGCAGGGAAAAATAATCTGGCATTACTGCCCTGCTGTCAACCCTAACCCTAATGTGTGTCGTCCAGATATCATGCAGTGCACTGCAGCCTACCTGTAACTCATGCAAACGGTTGTAGAAGCCCTGAAACACCATCCTGTAGATCAGCTCCAAGAAGCTAATATTAGGCAGGTCCTCAACAGTCCGAGGCTTGTCCTGGAAAGCAGAGAGGGCCCCAGGGGCAGGAGAGGAGCTTCCCACCCCCCTGGAGCACAATCTGCCCACAGAGTTAGGGTATGACAGCAACAAGCGTCCATTCCTCTGCACCAGAGCCCGGCACAGCCATGCAGCCATGATGAGAGCAGAATGGAAAACACAAGGATCCTGTTACATCCCAGAGGACTGCTCAGCAAGGAGGGGCCAGGTCCCTCACAAGTTTTAACCCTTACAGCACCAAGGGCCCATACAGAATCCCATACATCTGTAGTGCAATATTTCAAGCCTTTTCTTTGGCAATATCTTGTTTAATATAACCTTGTGCTTCCAATAAATCAATGGTTGGGAAAAGTGCTTTGTAAAAAAAGTGGTATTTCTGTGGCACATATCCAGGAAAGCAGACTTTGTAGGATCTGGTGTATAGCTTCTTCCTGTGACAGTAACAATTAATGCGGAGGACTGATTTAAAAAAAAACGTTTGCTGCTGAAAAGTTGCAATTTCTGTTAGTTGGACCAGTTAATGTATTAGAGGGAACATATTATGCAAATGTTCAGGTTCATATCAGTATTTAGTGTCTCTACTGTGACACTTCTCCATGCTTTAATATTCAAAAAGCTCTTTATTTTTCTCATACTGTGCTCTTTTCACCCTCTGTCTGAAACCAGAGTCCAGTCTGCTCTGATTGGTTAGCTGGCCGGATCTGTTATGACTATGTTACAGAAGTAAACACAGGAGCATAATGGAGGCGTTTCAGGCCATCCTGTATAACCAAGTTACATTTTTGCCCATTTACATGCACAAAAACCGATATAACAGACTACAGGAAATGGAAAACCCCCAAAACACAATAGGGCCTTTTTAATGTGTATGTGGTAAAGGCAGTTGAAGTGAAGGCATTAAAGTCATTTCACTGTGAAATGATTTGTGTAAGATGAAAGCAGTTGAAATATAATTTGAAGGAAGAGCGATGAAAGTAATTGAAATGTAATAATTGAAGGAAAACAGATTAGGATAGTTGAAGAGTTATTTAAATGCAAGAGATGAAAGCTGTTGAAATGAGCCCCGAGTTGAACCGAATCTAGGCAAGACGTTATCTTGGACTCTGAGGAACCGGGATGGACATGTTTCACCATTTGCTTTTTTATAGATTAGACATTTATTAAATTAATCTGGAAAATAATCAGCTGATGAATCAATAATTAAAATAATTGTTAGCTTCAGCCCGTTTAATAAAAAATGACATGACCGTCAAGTTTGTTAAAGTTATATATCATAAACAGAGAATATAAGCAGTTATGTTATTCATGTTCACTGATTAGCTGCCGTCACATGTTGTGTAATAAAGACCTGCCAATGAATGGGACTTGCTTGTGTCTACATGTGGACTACGAACTGTGCCTTTAAACCATGCGTGCCGACATGCTGAGTCATGGTCTGCTGCTTACAAGATGAGGAGAAATTAAACAAATGTTTTTCAAGATTAAGAAATTCTTTAAACCTTACTTCCTGTTGAGCTCTAGGGAAAGTCTGTGCCATTCATGTGATGGAATGCAGTGAAAACTAATGGATTCGTTATAAATCACATACAATTACTAAATTCTATATATTAGATAGAAGTGTAAAAACAGTGTTTTTCACATTTCTCTTTATTCAGTAATCACTCTCCAAACACTGTGCAGTCCTCTGTCATTATTTAATCTGGGCAACATTGTCTATAGATCCTGCGGGGTCCATTTTGTGCAGCAGGAAGTGTCCCTGCACCTGAGCGGCGCTGATCTCAGAGTGCACGGCCAGCGCCTGCGCTGCAAAGCGGTCCGCTTCAGAGGCAGGCTCCTCCGGGTAGAACCTCCAGAACATCTGAGTGAGCTGCCCGTGGGTGCAGTTCCCGATGTACTGCTTCAGATCCACACGGCCGGGCCGGATCAGCGCCGGGTCCAACCTGCAGAGAGTGGCAGTGAACGTCATAGAAAATACTGGGTCAAACTCACCAGGGATGTCAAATAACGTATTCTTAGGTAGCGACATCGAAGTTGTACAGTCCATTTTGAAAATAAATAATGTTGCTGGGTAGTTGTTATAGTATATATGACTTCAAAACAGTTTAAATATTTTAAAGCTGCTTTTGTATATATTTTAGCCACAAGAGGGTAGCATATGAAAGCTAGAAGCACATTCTTTAACCTTGTAAAGCTGTAGTGTCTATGTGTTCGCAAACTGTTGTTTATACACCCAGGCAAGGGCGCAGGAAGCGGGGGGGCCAGGGGGCCATTGGACCCCCCACTTTACAGCCCTGCCCCACATTTTCGCAGCAGCGGATGCCGCGGAACACTGTACACATCCCGTTTCAATAATTCCCCTCTACTCTAAAGTCGCATCTAACAAGAACGCCATCTGATCTAGCTGTATATATTTTGTTATATTCAATCTCATTAGCTACAGGCATTTGTTAAGCTTGTAAAGGGAAGATGACAGCTCTCACTCGCCACTCTGCTCTTCCACAGCGCCGCTCCACCTCCCTCCGCTGAAATTATGAATGTAAGGCGTGTAGTAATCATGGATAACACGGCAGATCCCGTTACAGTTTGTTTTCATCTGATTTCAAATAAACAAAGTCTTGGCTTTCAGAATATTAAACTTGTTTCGGCAAATTCAGATGATAAATACAACTTTGACGCTTGTAACGGCATAATTACAAGCGGAGAACGGAGTAACTTAACGTCACAGCAGGCATAACAACAGCCGGTGTTTCTCGTGAGTGTTTTTCCTGGGAAACAAACAATACACACAAATGCAAAAATACACAAACATGTATACACACACAATCGCGAGCTCCCCCCAGACCAGTAATCCAAACGAAAATATTTTTGATCATTTGCTCCGCTAATAATCAATCAGATCGATCGATGGATTCTAGAGAAGAGGAAACTTTAAAGGCCTTTTTCTCAAAATGACGACTCGGTGACAGTCATTATATAATGTGACATATTTTGCTTAATATTTGGAGTACAAAAACAATCCTGATATCATTAGACAGCTAGGAATCTCCTCTTTCCAGCAGTCTATACAACTCAAAATGTGTCTTCGGGTCAATGCGACTGATTTCGATGGAGCAGGTCACTTTGCATTAGGTAAAATAAAGCAGGCAGACATAACAGGAAGAATATGTACATTGTAATCCAATCAAATAGGACATTGTCACACCATTCAAATGTATCCATGTAAATTACAACCAATAAAAAAGTTTAGATTTGTTTATTTGTTACGTTGTTTACATTATTTGTTACGTTGTTCTGTGTGTCTCAGCCGTTAACCTAGATAGATATACTTGCAAACATGTCAGAAGAACCAGCGCATAAGAAAACAAAATACTGTCAAACTAAACTGAAATTCAACAACTTGAATGTCACATTCCTGACATCCACAACTCTGGAGCCTGGCCCTTCAACCATAGAACCAGCGCAGCCAGATGAACCCCAAAGCAGCAGCTCTGCGGCCGCAGAGCCTGTCAAAACCGCCGCCGCCGGCAACGTTGAACCGAAACAGGCTGGTTCCGATTGCATGCATGGAGGTTTGTTGTCGGGAAATTGTGACGGGCAAATAAAGCTTATTTGGGCAAAGAGAAAGGTACTTCAATGCAGAATGGTACAAAAACAGAGTGGTTAATTCTTTGCAAAAAACACTAAACGAGCCTTCTGTGGAATCAGATTTGCTGCTGTCAAACGGCTTGTAACTTTCTCCAAATGTGGAGATGACAGCTTTGTAAATACCGAGTTAATAACTGGAACTTTTCACAGAGCTTACTTCAGTCAAACACCAGTCAACATTCAGCTTGTCAAACAAGAGCGTAGCAGGAAAAAAGGAAAGATGGAATGATGGAGCAACTGAGCTGTCATATGTGTGGGCTGGACCTGTATAGTTTAATTTACAGGAAGGGAGTGAGCAGAGGGTAGGGTCCATTCTTGATCTGTTTTCTGTGACTATCTTCCTTCCCATGCCGAACACCCTCTCAGACTTTCATTTGCTCGCGCTACTAAAGAGACACGTTACCATGGAAACCAAACAATGGTGTAGCTGTATTGAAGTCCGAGTGGAAACAGTAAAATTTGGTGCGTTATGTTAGAATGAAACAGGTCGTGACTCACAAATCAGATTTAGTCAGAAACCGGGAGAAATGCGGAATAAATATGACCCCGGGAGGAAAACGGGAGTCTCGATCCCGTGAAAATCGGGAGGGTTGGCAAGTAGGCCTATGTCATATACACACGCACTTTTTGACCCCCCCCACTTCTGAAATGAATCCGGCGCTGCTGCATCCAGTAGACACAGAGTGACTTAAGCATTCACACACAAGTCACATCGTTCACCTTACAAAAAAACATTTAATGGAGCAGCTTTCCGTTTGTTTTCTTTTAGATCAATTCATAGAAATGTCAAACACTTCCTAGTTTTTTTTCTTAATACATGTTCGACTTATTTTTTAAATAGTATTTCCAATTTGGTTTTAGTTTTTTTATAGTATTTACAAGTTCTGACAATTGGTAGATCTGACCTTGGAGTCGTTTTGTAAAGGTTAATGACCAAATAGCTGCTGAACAGTTGTTGCTTAGGGGGTCTTTGTGGACGTCAAAATCATGGGTTAATTTGCATTAAAGATAAAAGCAGAAGTTATTTTCTCTGCTATTTGATTTTAGGGCTGTCAAAGAATCACCCAAGCTCCAACGAAGACAAATGATTTGGAGTAGGATAGCAGCAGAGATAATATGCCCTGTGTACTAGCTGCAGCGGCCCTCTGTGATAGCGGCATAGTCGATGCTTCAGCTAAATGTCGGGAAAATAATCGGAGTACATGCCAATAATTAAAAAGAAAATCATGTTTTAATAAAGTAAAAACCCGTTTGATTTCACTCACCGGTTTGTCATTATTTCTTTAGCACAAAACCACATGTACATGTCTTATCTACTAGTAAATATTATTATTTTGAACTTGTGATTAATCATGGTTAATGACGCAATTACATTTTGTAATCAATCGATGGCACTCATTTTGATCTAAGTGATAGAGATGTTGTCCTGGTTGTTGTTTTTTGGCTTGGACACCAACCCTTGTTTTTCCCAGGTATAGTGTTAACACATGTTAATCCAACAGTACCTGTCAATGAAGTTGGTGGTCATAAAAACGATTCTGGCCTCAGAGGAAGCCACTCCGTCCAGAGAGTTGAGCAGGCCGCTGAAGGTCAGTCTGCCCATCCCCTGGTAGGCCAGAGGGTCTGCAGGAGAGGAGAGGAAAGGGATTCCAAAATATGAAACACAAAGACAGTCTGTCAACCTCAGCTTTTCAATTTGCCGTCAGTCGGTAGTTATTTAAACCTCTTTATACTATAGTGTCTTGCATAATTTTACAATACATATCTTCAGTGGCTGATTTACTAAATTTGTTTTTCCACAGCAGATATCTCCAATTCAGTACTCACACACTTTCCAGTCTAATTACTATGTTTATTCAGAAACCTTTTATAGAGGGCTTTGTTCATATATTGTTCATAGCCTGATATATATCACATTATATTCCTAGAAACATGGCAAATATGTATTTTCTGATTCTGAGTTTTTAAGATAATTCCCTCTATTATGCTCTTCTTTATGTTACCCTTGTTTCCTACTAACAAACAGACCCCAGGTCCCTCCCAGCTGCTTACTCTCAGTGGGCAGCAGGTCTCGGCTGACGAAGGCTGCGTCAACGTCCTCCAGTAGGATGATGCTCTGCTGGGGGGCCACGCTCAGAAGGTGGTTCAGCCGGTCGTCTGACAGGCTGCGGTCGCTCAGACTCATTAGACAGATGCTGTAGCCCAGCTCTCCAGCCAGCGCCGTGCTGCAATGTGGAGGGCGGAAAGGTGGAGGGGAGAATTGAAGTACTCAACACAGCCTTCAAAGTCACAGACTCTAAGCAGGAAGGGTGGGAATCCAAAGCACACTCACATAAAGCTGCTCTTCCCACACCCTGGGGGGCCGTACAGCAGATATCCTCTTCTGTAGGGGATACCTGCAAACATTTATTATAGAAGCATGATCTTACAGAACATAGTAAAGGTGAATTCAAAAACATGTAAAGTTAGAAAGAACATATATAAGATACATTCACTTTTGAATGTTGTGACAATATATTCATAACTTTCATGTGATAAACAACAGAGCTTTACAAAAATCCTGCATTGACACAAAAATGAAAAAACTAAAAACTAAAATGCTCCTTCTGTTTAATAAATGTTTTTTTCTATTTAAAAACGTAGTATATTTGTTGCAATAGATGCAAAACATGAGTATTTAGGATGAAAAATAATTTCTACAAACTGGAAAAAATATTGTCCACAGACATACTTAATTAACTTAATCATCTTTTTATATAATTCATTCACCTTCTCAGTTGATGCATTCAAGTGCATATAGGAAACTGTACTTGCGTAACATCTTAAATGTTGTTAAAGAGCAACTTGCAGGTTTTTATTTTTACTAAATTTATGCTTAACCTTGCCTGAAAATTACAATTAAAAATGTTAATGCAGGATTTGATATGTTTTACAAGACATAAGGGCAGGAATTCAGAGGAAAAGGAGCCATTTTGAGCTCTGCTACTAAAAACTGCTCTTTTTTAACGTCATACGTCAAACGCGTCATATTACGTCACATGGGGGAGTTAACTTTCTCGGACTCGTTCTCTGCCCAATCCGTGGTAGTAGTTTGTAGTTGGTGAGCTAGTATTTTTTCGGTAATTTTACATTGCATTTCACCATTTGTAATCATGGTGAGCTGGAGTTTGTGCAGGTTGCACAAACTCCAGCCTGTCAGGGCATCGAGTCCACAGTTTCCCTCACGGGAAAAGGACCGGAGCTAGCGTTCGTTGCTGGGTGCGTTGTGCATCCACCTCCCTGCAGCACATACTCTCCACAGCTTTAGCAGGAAACCGTATTACATCTCTCTCCCCCCCCTTCA
>NW_011357369.1:4208342-4234019 GCF_000735185.1 Notothenia coriiceps
GTTACAGTATACTGTAACACCGGCCCTGCGTCTACTGTAACACCGGCCCTGCTTCTATGGATAGATCTGATACATTTACATCATAGACTCAAGTGCTCATGTTGATTCATGTGCATTTTCCCTTCCTAAATGCATATACATTATTGCGAAGGTGTCGGTTTTGCATTGTGAATCGGTTTTATGGTAAAAGATGTAAGACACCAGAACAGTGTCGGATCAGCAGGGTGGAGTAAGCAAACCAGAACAGTGCACTGAGAAGAACCCACGTGATATTCCGACGGAAAATATCTAATTATGAATTAATCAAGAGACCCCCTTTTGAAATAATTCATAGTGTGCCTTACCAGTTCCTCTGGTGTCCGAGTCTCTCCTTCGCTGCAGCAACATCGGCAACAAAAACAGTTTCCACAACACGCCATCTTCGCTGTTGTGTCACGCTGCGTTCAGTGGCTTTGGTAAAAACGCATAGCACAGAACTATCTAATTCACTAGAAACACCTTACACATTTAGTGTGTAGAACAACAGACAGCTTATTTGACAGCATATAAGAGTAGGAGCTGTGTCTTAATATTTGATTTTTCAATATATGATGATAACGTTATTGCTCTTTGAAAAGTAATATTTCCCATGACATTTAAACGCAGCAAGAGCAGCTACCCCTATTTGTCAAAATGCGGAATGTTATTCAAAATAGTCAAAACTGTGTGTCATTTACGCATAAGTTTAATATTATATCATAACCGCATTTCAAATTCTTAAAATCAATGCACAATTAAAAAGTATCACCCTATGGGAATGTGTAAGAAAACCAATTAATTTGTGATTGAGCTATTGTAATCATTGTTTACAATATTAAAAACAATGGTATTCACTGCTGCGTTAGCTTACTTTCTTCTTGTTGGTTTAAAAAAAACAAAACGATTTACATTTTAAAAAACAACTATTTAGCAGCTATTAATAAAGGTTATTTTTTAGACATTTACACAATCAAAGGTGTTTAAGTCAGGGGCCCTTTCTCCTTTCATCAATTCCCCATCCTCGACTCCTCGGTCCTCCGATAGTGACCCGGAAATCAATTTCAGCCGCCATGTTGAAGGACATCTAATTGATCTAAATGCACATCGAGGACCAAGGATCGAGCATCAAGGAGGAACCTCCTTGATGCTCGATCCTTGGTCCTCGATGTGCATTTAGATCAATTAGATGTCCTTCAACATGGCGGCTGAAATTGATTTCCGGGTCACTATCGGAGGANTGGAAGACCGTCGGGTGCGAGGTGTACAGGACGCCCAACATCAACCTCCTCAGGCAGGAGGCCGGACGACTCCATTTAGGACGAGTCGCACGGCACCACACCATGACGTGTTTTCAGACAGGACTTCTCTCGTATTTTATACAGATTCAATATTATCATTGTAGTTCCTATATTGTACGTGACATTCGACAAGGGCCGACAAGGGAGCACCTAACCAGCCAATGGACACAGAATCGTTCGGAGAACCGGAACCCTAGCCTCTTACTCCTGTAGAGCCTCGGGTGAACGGCAGTACTCCGCCCGCATGAGTTTCGGCACCTTCACTTGTGAGAATGTCATTTGTTGGTTCAGCACTGTCGAGAGAATCTTTCAAACCGGAAACCCTAAAGACGTTTTACCCTCCTTATTTTAAGGTTTTTTCAGTTACTAATTTAGACTTTGGGGTGGTGAAGTTTGTAAAGTTGTCGTACACATACCACATCGTCACCGGTGTCCAACCTTACATTGGGACTTTTCAATCCGGTATTACATTTAATATAAAAATTCCAACAGTTAATTTAACGGTTGAATAAATTTTTCAAATCTTAATAGTATTATTTAATAATAAATAGACACAAATTTATGATTGATTTTGAATTATTTTATTAACTTTAACCAGAACTTTTTATATTATTTGCTTAATTAAGATTCTAAATAAACAAGAATTCAAAGTTGTTTTGGGAGTTTAGTGAGTCATTCACCGTTCCTAATGTGTTAATACATCGATATCTTTAGATTATTACAGTAATAATAAAGAGATAATATTCTACGAAAACGACTAAGGTAATAAACAGATAATAAGTCGTACGTACCCTGCTCAGTAAAAATCCTTCTCCTAAGAAATCTTATAATGTATTTAAGAAGCCTGTTGTTGTGGTAAAACCACTACAGAGTTACAAGACAACACTTGGAGCTAAACTGAACTAGATCCTTAGTTTAAAAGAATGGTTTTGTCTTTCTTTATCTGTAGGACATCAAGTGAAGAGAGTACGTTCACGTTATAGTATAGTCAAATTCTTAACATGTAATTTCGACTACTATACATAGTTAAAAAAAAAAAGTGTATATATTTATAAACGATTTGACCAGGTCTAACATACCTGTCGGGACTATTGATCATCTACAAGCGATACACACATACGTAACAAATGTGTTTGCCCACTACTAGTGCAAAAAACCAACGTCAAAACAAATCGACCAACTGTTTTACGCAAGGTTGAAAAAACGTGTGTCCAATTTACAAGTACAGTCGTCACCGTCCACAACAACGGGGGGGGGCGTTGGGGGGATACCTTGCCTCTAAACTCACTGATATGTCCTGTTTCCAGTCTTAAAGGAAAACTTCAACCCCTCAAAATCATTTATATAACATTTTCTCACCCGATGTTATCTTAAATTATTCTTACTCTTTGTGAAAGTGTGTTATATAGTAAGGTTTTAGTGTGTTTTTTTTATGTGTTTGGGAAGTGCTGAGCATAAGATTGGATAAATGAGACTTGGATTAAATAGCAAAAGTTGTGTAAGGCACTTTAATTCCTCAAGGATTTTCTATATTTTTTGGATTCTTCGGAGACACAGGAAAAAAACAAAGTTTTCTTTAACAATTCAAGGTACCTCAGAGGGAAGAATTGGTCATTTTGTGGAAAATGTATTCCTTTAATACAGTGTTAAAAGTGCACCACAGTCACATCAACATTAAGTACCACTTAAATAAAAGTCTCACAAACAAACCAATTATTAACAGTAAAATAAAGTATTATGCAGGGTGGTCAATTTCCAAAGAATATATACTTTATTTTTTAATAATAGTTATAAATGCATTTATGCTTTCTTCACTTTAATGTTGTAGCCTGTTAATGTGAAGCTTATTCTAACTTTAATTACTCCAGATATATCCATATGTATTTTTTATTATTTACTTTACAAGTTTTGCCTCCACTGGAAGAACTTTGTTATCTAGACTCTGAGTCTGGTAAATCATGTGATAGAGCGAGCAAATCAAATCAAAACACAGATCATTCCATTATGTCCCTTCTTCCCCACAGTGGCTCTGAACTTCCAGACAGCAGGTCTGGAGATGGATCTGAACGACGGGCTGTTTGCTCAGAACGCCGGCTGTGGCTACATCCTGAAGCCTGCCTTCATGAGGGACGGCAACACTCATTTCAGTCCGGAGAAATACGAGGAGCGGCCTGGCTACACACCTATGCGCTTATCCATACAGGTTCAAAACTGTGTCTTTAGTCAATTTGTGTTTGCATTGTGCAACTTCTAATGTCAGTAAGTTAATGTGAGACAGGTGATGCAGAATCTGTCAGAAAACGACTGAAAAGCAGGAGAGACACAGTGCAAAAGGTTCTCCTGTGCTAGAACAGCAAAGTATCTGATGTGAATATTTGTGTGTTTTATCAGGTGATCAGCGGGCAGCAGCTCCCAAAGGTGAACCAGAAAGAGGGCTCTATAGTAGACCCCCTGGTCAGAGTGGAGATCTATGGAGTGCCACAGGACCAGGCCAAAGAAGAGACAAGTCACATAAACAACAATGGTGAAAACAGAAACAACATATATTGTATTAACATGGATGGTTTTGATGATATGATGAGTCACATCCCAGTCGGTCATGCTCCCTCCTCTGCTGCCCTCTGCCTGCAGGCTTTAACCCGGTGTGGAATGAAACTCTAAATTTTGTCATCCACACCCCTGAGCTGGCCCTGGTTCGCTTTGAGGTGGAGGACTACGACAAGACATCCAGGAACGACTTCATGGGACAGTTCACTCTACCGTTTACGAGCATACAAGCAGGTGAGCCGAAACAGAAATCCCCAGAGTTACAGCTCACTGCGGTGTTCATTCAGCTTTATGCCTGCCGCACTTGGAAAATGTTGTTTACATTTTGATGATTTTGGCTGTCATCATGGATTTGGCTTTTGGCAAGGGTGACAGTTTTCATTTTATTTTGGAAGTTGAACTTCAGCTTCTATAATTAGTATTTAAAAAAGTGTGTAGTTAAAATAAAACTATCATTTATTTTAGATAATGTTTTTTAAAATTATTTTCTACTTGATTTATTTATTTATTTTTCTCATACTGCCTGTGCTGCAGCACCTCTTTTCACCCCCAGAGCCCAGTCTGCTCTGATTGGTTATCTGTCCGGCTCTGTTGTGATTGGTCAACCACTTAGAGATGTCCTGCCCCTTAGCTTATCACTTACAATCTGTTTAAGCGCTAGCCAATAGAAGCAGGAGTGTTACATAGTGATGTCATTTAAAAGTTTGAGATCCCATTGAATATTCATGACTAATGCCAAATTAAGTAGAACTCAACACCAATGTTTTTGCTTTTTCTAAACCTGATTCTTCTCGATGTCTTTCCATTTGCAGGATATCGTCATATACATTTACTCTCTAAAGATGGAACAGCCATCCCTCCCTCCTCCCTCTTCGTCAACATCAGCATCTCAGAACTCACAAGAAGAAGTCAGATCTGAGGATATGAAGTCGGATGTGGAGGTCTTGGCTGGGGAAGCAAGAGAAAAACTTCATCAAACTTGAATCTGTTATTGGATATTTGCCTTGAGGAAGTAGGGTAATGGTCGGGGAACAGAAAAGTTATTTGTTTTATCGATTTTTGATAACCTAAAAAAGCAATCAGCGTGTCAGAAATCAGACTTTGTGTACAGCATAACTCCATAAAATAATCTATTAGATTTCTTTAATAGAGAACTTTATTTAAATGTTATTTAAATTAGTATCATTATAAAATAGTGTTGATGCATCTCCTTTACCTAATTTGCCGAGCAATTACTAAAGATCCAAAGATACCTTGCAGTATTATAGACATTTTTTATATAGGAATCAATTGTGTATATATTCCTGTTGTTATGGCAAATGTGTGCAATTGTCTATTTAACTTTTTATGAAAGTAGCCTAAGAGCTTTTTAAAATGTTGCTGTCTGCAAACAAAGGAACGTTGAGTGCTGCATGTCTAGAAAATCGAAATATACACGTCTGCCTTAACATGTAGTGGGTATGCAGAAGTGAGCTACTGAAATAACTGAAAGTGTAATAATGGAATGTGAAAAACTGCCAAATACCGGTATTATTAACCTAATGTTATAAATGACTTACAATTTAGCATCATGTTGGTTAATCTGAGATTGACTTGAGTTATTTCTATTCACTAATGTACAATTTCCACAAGATAATGTTGTTAATGATGTTATTGTAGATGTATGTATATATAGGCCTGTAACAACATGCAATACATTTCCTGAATTGTTCAAAATTCAGTCCTCTGCGAATGTTTATGACACATTCATTGTTCAAGGTCATTTATTTACTTTATCTACAATAGTTTCTTTATTACAAGAAAATATCAAATTAATTAATTTTTTTTCCCAAATACAACTTACTTTCAATACACACTCTCTCACTTGATAACATGCACTGACTAGAGTTGGCCTATTAAGTGCGATAACAATTATTTGTATTAATTGCATCATTAAAAAAGAAAGAAAGTGTAATTGTATAGAAGTCTATGCGAAAATGGCTCTACTTCTCACTTGATTTATTTCCTCAGAAAGCATTCAATGGATTTCAATTTCAAGTCTTCTTCAATACACCATGTGTATTTGGTAAATGAGGATCATATTTAGAGTAAAACAAACAAGACACAGTGTGTGTTTTAGGGCGGTGTTACCTTGTGATTGACAAACCACTACTAGGGTGACGGTCCAATCATGATAAAGCGTAACAATGGGTATGCCTCCCCAGCTCCACTCTCTTATCCAAATATGGTCACTCTTGGCACAAAAAAAAAAAATGCGAAAGGCAAACCTGGAGTTTCAAAACAGTAGTTCACAAACCAATCATCACACGTCACGGTGACCATATCTACTGACTGCCTATATATTTTGTAATGATGTGTTTTATTAGCCTTGTACAGTATGACAGTTATGTCGCTGTTCATTTTGTTGGTAGTGACCTCACATGACAACTCCATCTTTTGTGCCCTCTCATCAGCATTTTGTCTCACTGTGTTTCTTTCTCTGTAAAACCTCCTCATCTACTTCCTGTTCCGTGTCGGTTGTTTCTTTTTCTTCCACCAATTGTTTTACTTTCTCATCCAGTGTCCCCTGCAAGGCCTCCTTAATGGTTAGGCTTACTGCTCCAGAGTCCCTCTCCACCCCCTGCTCCACTGGCATATCCGGATGGTGCCTCTGCAAATGTTTGACCACCTGGAACCTCTGTTTGGCTTTGTAGGAGCAGTGGCGGCAGCTGAAAGGCTGCTGATTGGTGTGTGAGAGATAGTGATGTCTGAGACCTGCTGGCCACCGGAAGGCCTTCTGGCACAAGCCGCACGTGTAAGGCCGATCGTCACTGTGTTGGCGCTGGTGGGTTTTCAGGATAAAGCTAGTCTTGAAAGCTTTGCCACATTTCTCGCAGACATAGGGCCTTAGGTCGCAGTGCTGTGTGTCCCTGTGAGCACGGAGAGCATCCGCTCGGTTAGTGCGGTAGTCACACTCATCACAGGTGTAAGGCTTGTCCCCTGAAATACAAAAATAAAAGTTATTCAGCATTAAATGCTCAAAACTAAATCTGTAATCTACACTTACAAAATGGAATTCAAAGAAGTTATTCAAAGACTTGAATACAGGTGAAAATCATGCAACAAAAATGATAGCAAAGATATTATGTGTTAAAGGTATAGGCTTAAGTTTACTGAACATCGTAATGATTTACCCACAATAAATCACAATAAATGCCCCACAATAATAATATGCTTTTGCGCAAAAAAAAAAAACAGCTGACAGAGCCAATGTGGAATGTTTAAGTAGATGCATAATTTTCAAAAGTGATTAAGTCATATAACATCAAGCTTTATGTCCTGCTGATACCTGTGTGCTTGGTCATGTGGTACTTCAGCTGAGTCGCCCATTTGCATTTGTAGCCGCACTCTGGACAAAGGTACTTCTTCTCTTCTTGGTGAACCCGCATGTGAAGCTGTGGTAGAAGTTATTATAAAACATAGACAAATAAAAAAAAGTATATATCATGTTCACTCTGTTTTGGGAAATACAGTGCATTTCATATTATAGTATAGAGGAATATAATCATTACACAAGGTATATCATGTATATTTTGAGTTAGCAAGAAAATGCTTTTAGTCCTATTTAGAACATGACGTTTTAGAGCTCTTGAGCTTCATGTGGCCACAGTGAGTATTACCACAAATATTTCACCCACTTCTTATACAGATGAAAGAAAATAAGGAATGTTAAATAAAGTATTCGGGCAAAACCTTTTATCACTTATTCTCACGTCATCAACTCAGGACAGAAAACCGTTTAGACCTCTCTCACATTGCCCTAAGCCTAAGGGCTTCTTATACAGCACTTGTATCTTATAAATAACATACTGTAAACGTACCTTCAATCTAGACGGATCAGTACAGGTGTAACTGCACTGCTCACAGCTGTACGGCTTCTCTCCAGTGTGTATGCGAATGTGCCACGTGATCTTCTGCTTGTTTCTTGTTGAATACTCGCAGTCTGTGCATTTGTACAGGCGCTTGCCTCCATGTGAGCGGAGGTGCTGCTCTAACACCAGCTGATGCCGACAAGCAAACTGACACGAGCTGCACTTGAGAGGCTTGTCCTCCGGAGATCCGTCCTCGTGTTCGCTCAGAAGGTGTTGTGCCAGCAGCTGCCTTGTTTTGGAAGCAAAGGGACACAACTGACACTGATGTGCCAGGTGGCTTCTTTGATGTATCACAAGGCTCTCCTTTGTTTGAAAAGACTCCTTACAGGTGTTGCACTTCACCTGAAGGTGATTGCTCTCTTGGTGAGTCTTCAATGTGACTTCACTTCCACATGTGTAGTCACACTGCTTACATGCAAAACTAACCTGGAGCTGGTGCGCACGTTTACAGTGGTTTCTTAATGCAGCCTCTGTACTAAACTGAGCATCACAATGAGTGCAAGCGTGGCGAAGCTCCCCCGTGTGGCACCTGAGATTGTGACGTCTTACATCATCAAGCGTGTAGCCACTGAGGTCACAGAGTGAGCAGAAGTGTGTCGGCTGCTTGTCGTGGATGCGCATCTTGTGCTGGCGCAATTTGGTCACAGCCCCAAAGGTTTTGTCGCACATATCGCAGCTGTGACGGCCGATTCCTGTGTGAAGAGACTCGTGCTCTTCCAAGCGATAGCGCCTTGTGGTGCTAAAAGGACAAAACCGGCATTGGTGGGGTTGTGCACCTTTGTGTTTGAGCGCAATATGCTGCGTCATGCATCGGTCCTGTTTACAGGTGAAGGTGCACTGCTGACATTGCAAACGTTTAGCACCACCACTCTTCTTTTTGTCATGGGCATACAGGATGTGACGGGTCATAGACAATTGAGATTTGGCTACAAATGAACACATGGCGCATTGGACTTTGTCTGGCTTCAGGCAGCCTCTCTTTTTATGACTGTCTAATGCCCTTTTCTGATTGCACTTAAATGCGCAGCTTGGACAAGAGAAGATTGGATGTTTCTCAGAAACTTTCCCAGTTCTGCCATTATGGTCTTCCGCCAACTCCTCTTTTCCTTTGAACGACTTGCTAGAACCCTCATCCTCCACTTCTGGAATGATCTGACTCATGATTTTTCTGCAGGTTGACAGGTGCCGTTCGACTGTTGCAAGCCTGACTGATGAAAAAGTGCACAGCTTGCATTCAAATTTCCCATCTTTTTTAGCCAAAAGGGACTTCGGCAGTTGGACATTTCTTTGTTTGTTATTAGAAAACTTGTTTGAAAGTTTAACTTTCAAAAGCTTTTTTTTCAGAATTGTGCTTTGCTGCTGTCCTGATTCACTGGATGAATCTTCTTGTTCTTGCTGATCAAATTCCTGATCGCTTGAATCCGAGGAAAGACTATTTTGCGAAAATAGAAGCTCTGTCTGATTGGAATTTGTTTCCTCATCTAGTTTTTTGGATCCCTCCTGGCCTAGAGTAGAGTTGTCTTCTGCTTTATTTGAATTTCCTACAAATGTCCTTGTTTTTCGTGGAATGGCTGGGCACTTTTTTGCAAGGTGGCTATCAAGGCCTCGCCTCTGTTTAAACTGTGCACCACAGGCTTGGCATTTGTGTCCCTTTATCCTACCTTTACACAAAGCTTGGCAGTGGTACTTCAAAGCGGTCTTCTTACTGGTTACATAAGAGCATTTGTCGCAACGATAAACGTCTTCAGTTGGCACAACAAGCATCTGCACCCGTCCCTCAAGAACCATGGCCTCTGCCTGGTCCTTGTCATGCTTCTTCATAGCTTTTAGACGGATCTCAGATTCTAATGGCTGATTTTGTTCAGCTGGATACGTGGAACTCATTGGTCCACCTTCATTCTCCACCTCAGGTGTTTGACACCCCCCAGGTTCAACTGGTTGACTTGTATCATTCTCGTCTAAGTCACTTTGTTCACATTCTGCATCTGCCATAGATACATTGTCTTCCTCTGAGGAAGATGTAGAGACGTATGCTTTCTCTTGGGATGTGTCAGAGACATTGGAGTTTAAATTGGACAAGCTTGGGGTTTTCTTTGCACATCTGTCTTCTTGATTTTGCAAAGAGTGGTTCTGATAGTCAGCCGTTGAGAGTGTTGTTAAAACAAGAGTACAGTACTCCTCAGGATCGTTCCCAGATGGAGGATTGTCTGAAACACCGTCATTGACAACCTTTTGAGAAACAACATCGAAAACATCCACACAATCCACAGTTTGTGTACCAACTACGGATTCATTGTGATATGCTGAGTTAGGAATATCGGATTGTTCTGTTTCAGAAGGTGGATGTCCTTCAGAGGTGGATGGTTCAGACTGCTCATTGGCTGTTGAGGGTTTATTGTAAAAGTCCTGCAAGAACTCGGTAGAATTCCTCTCTTTCTCCTTTGCAGCGTAGTTCTCCAGCCATGCTTTGTCCCCAGGCACGTATCCATGAGCTTTCCTCTTGTGCAGGAAGAGGCTGATGCTACTGAAGGAGGAATAGAAGCAGAGCGCACAGCGGAACTCTTTCAGCTTGGTGTGTTTGCAGTTCTCATGGTTCTGAAGGGCTTGCCTGTAGCAGGTAGTGTATGTGCAGTACTTGCACTCATAGACGGATGGCTGTTTCTCCCCTCCAGAGTGTTTGGCCAACATGTGATTTTGAAGCTCATATTTGCGCTTGCAGGCGTAAGCACAGATCTCACACATGAGTGATTTGGCCTGATGTCGTAACTTGTGGCTATTGAGTTGATCCATGCGGTGACAACGGTAGGAGCACTGGTCACACTGATACCTAGGACAGCAGACAGGAAGATTAGTCATATCCAGGGCAGCGCACCCGCCGCCAAAAAAGGAGCACCGGATCATTTGAAAAAAGCGCATTTGCGCACCAACATTGAGAGAGACAGAGAGACATGAGAGAAGAGAGAGATAGAAAAGAGAGAAGAGAGAGATATTTGCGAGTTGCATAAGAACTGGTAAGACGCGTGACTACGCTGCACGACTGCTTCATGCGCTCCCTGCTGCGAGGCACGGGCGCACCCCCCCCCCCCCCGCAGGGCTGGTCATATCAATATTTATAGTACAGATAATATCAGTAATTCCCAAGGTGGTGGGCCAAGGGAGCGGCAAAATATGTTCATTTATATTTTTTTACTGTACATTTTTCAATTGAGTTCGACCAATTTTTTTCAAAATGGACGAAATAAGCAACAAATCACTGTATAGACAAATCTGTTAAACAATGTCTATCTGCTTTAATCTTAATGTTTTGTTAATTATGTGTACCCAGCAGTGTATTAATAATACCAAGATGAAAACACAACTAACGTTTATATGACAAACTGAAGTATTTACCTGAGGTCTCCAGCATGTTTCCTCATATGGACATTCAGATAGTGTTTCCATTTAGTGACGTATCCACATTCGGCGCACATAAAGTTCTTGTCTTCTGAGTGAGTGAGCATATGTTTAGAGAGGTAGGACTCGTCTCTGCACCTGAAGTCACACTGGCTACACTTGTGGGGCTTCTCACCTGTAACACAAAAAAAGAACAAATCAGAATATGCTGCGCCAAAGTTATTAAAGCTAACCAAACAACATAGCTTAAAATGTAATTATTGTATCTTACCACTGTGCATCAGCATGTGTCTCTTCAAGCCCCTTTTATGCGAGGTCACGTAGCTGCACTGAGAGCAGCGATGGATCTTCTCGTTGGCATGCAAATGTCCAACGTGCTGCTCAAACTCCACGGGGTTGAATGTGACGAAGGAGCAAAAGTCACAGCAAAGCCGGTCGTTTCCTGGGTGACCATTCCTCTGGTGCTGGAGGAAGACAGTCTTATTGGAACAAGAGAAGTCACACTGTGAGCAGTGGTAGGCCAGGTGCGTCTGATAGTGAGCCTCCATGCCTGTGTCACTTTGAAAGATGGCACCGCAGGCGTGATGACGACACTCTACAACCTTGACTCCGTGCACCTCGGCAGAGTGTTTAAGAAGGTCTTTGGGCGAAGAGCTCTGGAAAGAACACCCCTCTTGGAAGCAGGCCACTGGCTTGCTGTCTGATAGGATGTTGTGTGTCTTCATGTGGGCCTTGAGCACCCTGCTCTGGTGAAAGCGCTGACTACAGGTGGGGCAGGGATAGATATCACTCACGCCTTCTGCCTCATCAGCATGCACGCTGGCAAGGTGGCGCCGGATTGCATTCCGCTCCACTGCAGAATATTCACACAAGTGGCAACGGTGAAGCTTCTCACCTGCCTCACGGAGTCGATGTATGCGAAGCTTGCTCTTGCTGGTGAAGTAACGCTTGCAGGTGGGACACTGGAGGCTGGGGTCAGGAAAGTGTAAATGCAGGTGCTCCTGCAGGTGGGAGCGCATCTTGAAGCAGCGACGACACTTGGGGCAGGTGTGGGTGCGATAGGTGCGCTCTGATCCCTCCGCAAGGTACTCTGAGGGAAAAGGACATATGGAATTCATTTGGACATAGTGAAACCGTTTGTGATAAAAGCAAGGATGAAACTAAAATGTAAACTTAAGGGCTGGACACCTAAACAGTGAGCTGAAATTGAATTAAAAGCTCTGTAAAGCCTGTGCTCTGTGGGTCCTTCGCACTGATCAATTCCTTCAAAACTGTTTTCACATCATCATTGGAAATATTGATACAAGTACTGATAATAGCTGCTTAATGTAGATACACTATCAAATCAGATCAAGTTTTATTTAGCACATTTAAAAGCGATTTTTGGTCGAGCCAAAGTGCTGTGCATGTAATAAAAACACATTACTTATTATTATTGGCAAGAAAATCTACAAGAGATTGTACAGTGCAATCAGAGAGATACAGTATGTCCACGTTTTTTGAGCAACAATCACAATAAAAGACAATAATTTACAACAGAAATATAAAAAACAAAAACACAGGGAATAGTCAGGTGTCATGCTCCGCTCTGACTAGAAGGCCAGGGAGAAGAAGTGTGTCTTTAGTGAGGATTGGGCCGACCTCACATGGAGGGGCAGACTATTCCAGAGCCTGGGGCCAGCTGCTGCGAAGGCTCGGTCCCCTCTGGTTTTGAGCCTGGTCTTGGGCACTATCAGCAACAGCTGGTCAGCAGACCTTAAAGCTCAGGCTGGGTTGTAGCGATGGAGGAGTTCGGCTATATAGGCCGGAGCCAGCCCATTTAGGGTTTTGAAAACAAATAAAAGGAGTTTAAAACGATATAGCTTTACGTATGAGGACATTTCTTCTTAGCATGGGCTTTAGTTGCCTATATCAAATCCATTATTGAAAGGGGCATTAAATTAAGCATACAGCCGTAGAGGCGCCATTGAGAACAATTCTAATAGAATGGGTAATAGGGTCCTGCTGAATGGGCGCCTGTATGCCGACAATGCAATTGGACTTTGTTATTTGGAGCATTAATCACTCTTCACTATATATAATAACTACAATATCAACTACTCACTATGAAATATGATGCCGTTTGGTGTGCGTACCTTTGGATGGAGTTGCTTCAGCGTCCACTGTTGAAGGTTTGTCTCTTTTCACTGCTTTTCTCAGTCTTTTCATATTTTGCCTTTGCCTCTCAGACTGTTCTTTATTCATGTCATCTGGTATTGATGATTCATAAGATGGGTCGGATATCAGTTTCCTTTTTGACCTGCTTGATATTTGGGGCTTGTGGCTTTCTTTAGTGCATACAGTAGTTGCTGAAGTGTCTTTACCTGTGGACAGATGTGCCAAAATGGTGAAAATCTACATCTCAGTGACACAGTCGTAGAACTATGGCCAACAAACCCATACATATGCTATTTTTTAAAACCAAACACATGTTAATAGAAAGAAGGACAACATTTTTCATTTTTGTAACATAACACCAATTCTTTATAGTGTCTGTGTTTACCTTGAGCGTTAGGTGGGAAATGCTCCGGGAGGTGGTCCCTCAGGTCTTTTAAATTGAACGTTACAAACTGACACTGAAAGCAGCCGAAGGGCATGTGGCCCTGCGAGTGTCTCTCCATCTCCTCATGTGTGAGGAATGAGTATTTGCAAGCCTTGAATGTGCAAGGAATAAGAGATAGACCATGGTGGGCTTGATATTCCTGACGTCCTGTGTTGCTGAAGTGGCAGCCTTGTTCACTGCAGGGGAGGGGGCCTTCAGGATCATGTTGTCCACTGTGGATGCTTTTGAAGTGGCGTCTCAAGACACCTGGCTTGGAAAAGACCTCACTGCATTGAGAACACTTGTATTTCCCCAATGTTTTTTTGCTGGATGGAGTACATGTTTCAACTCGATTAGATTCCACGGTGGCCATTTTATCTGAAATAACAGTACAGAATATAGTTTTGGTAGATTTTGAAACAAAGAAGACAAACATTTGTAACAGATCAATCTAAAATCATTATAAAGTGCACACTATAATCATATAGGTGAAAGCGTTTTTTAGATTTCTAATTTCAAGCAAATCTTTATTTATTCAGTGCCAAAATTAGTAGAATGGTAGAAACACAGTGGTTCTGTGAGGATTATGCATTCTAAGCACTTAATGGCTTGTAATATTATACATAATACTAAAACCTAGCACATACTATACAAAGTACAAAATGACAGGGTGTTCAATTGGGATTCATGTGGAATTTTCACAACCTCACTTGTGTCAGTTATCATAGGACCTATCATTTCAGTACAATCTAGCTCCAATAAGAGCTGCAGATAGGTGTAGATAGGTGTAGATGGCGTGGATGGTCCGAAGGAACAATGGCTCTATTATATATATATTTTTTTCTTTCAAACGCAACATAAGGGCCTACTCATGCAATCAGAAACATATCTCAGATCTCCAATATTTTTACAGTTATTTAAGGTTAAAATCCACACCCGTTCAATTATTTGAAGTCCAATAAGACAATAAAACATATAGCCTACCTTTTTGGCGTTTAATTTATGGTCAACACCAATATCTCTTCTGTGACCTAAGATTTTCATCGTCATAACTACACTGTAGCTATGTTCGTATGACAAAATAAAAACCTTGAACCTTGAATGTGTTAAACTAAACTGTGCAACTACAGTATCTACAGTGACGTATAATGTATAAGCTTATAACTTATAAGACGATTAATTGTGAGAAGTGGTGTAAAGAAACTAATTAGATTTACTCAAGTACTGTACTTAAGTACAATTTTGAGGGTATTTCTACACCACTACCATTCAGAGGTAAATACCTTTACCAGCTTTGATAACACTTTAATGCATACATAATTATAAAACATATCTTATATATTATTCTGAAATGTAACAATCTGCATAATAAGTACTTTTGGTGCTTGTACATTGATTATACTGATATTGACTATGATTTTGTATTTTTACTTGAGTAACATTTTGAATGGAAGTCTTTTACTTGTAACACTGCAGACAGAGTATTCCTACACTGTGGTTCTTCTAAGATCTGAGTATTTCTTTCCCCCTCTGATTGTCAGTTCATTATCTACAAAATGCCTCTACATGGTAAGACATTGAATCGTTATTTTCTTTCCAAACTGAATGGGAACCTACTGCCTGGGTTTCCGCGGTCCATTCTATCTAGCAAACACAACATCAACCTTTACCAGCCAACAGCATCCAGCTCGTGAAACCCATCTGAGTGTTAGTTAGGAAGGTGTCCTCCTTAATAATGAGAGGTAGTAACCTAAATATCACTTACTTCTTTATGATGGTAGAAAGTGATAATAATACGTTAACAACAACGCAGTTAACGTTAGCTAAGCTATCCTTAGTTAGCCTCTTGGTCGCAAACTGCTCATTTCTTAGTTCCTACGAGCAACTAATTGTCCTATAGGGTCGGTAAAGCTACAAAAAAATGCACAAACGATGTTATTTATGGTCATATTTATCTTAGTCACAATAGCTTGCGTGCAACATTATTTTAAGATAACACTAACAGCGACACGGAATGAATGTTCGAAGGCAAGCGAGCAGTCGGAACTATATTTGCCGAACACAGGAAGTGTAGTAGAGGTCGCATTCATTCAAGTAGCTACGCATGTGGATTTTAGTTGGCTGTTTACACAAGAAACCATAGCCTTTAAAACGGCAGTATGAGATGAAGACAAATAAGGCAAGTCAGTAAGATGTTAGCTTATTATTTATTTATATATGACCGAATTTATTATTAGAAAATAGCATCAATTGGTATTTATTTTATAATATTTCCATTTTGGGCATCAGGTCTTCAGCTACTCTCATATGTATATTATACTATCAGTGTAGTCTCTGGATTGTCATCAAATGAGTTTGTCACACAGATCAGATGAGTTTGCACTTTGCCTGAAGGTGTGTGCTTATAAAAGGTTTTAAAACTACTATAGAGTGTGGTTCCACTGGGGCTGTGCAGACATCAGCATCATGCCCCTGTCAGACTTTCTGGACGGCCTGAAGGACAACCCTTACTTCGGGGCTGGGTTCGGACTGGTGGGGATTGGGACAGCCATGGCAGTGGCCAGGAAAAGCGCCCAGGTTGGGATGATCTTCTTCCGCAGGAACTACATGATCACTCTGGAGGTCCCCAGCAAGGATAAGAGCTACCACTGGCTGTTGAGCTGGATCACCAAACACGCCAAGCACACCCAACACCTGAGCGTGGAGACCTCCTACCTGGCCCATGAGAGCGGACGGGTTCACACGCAGTTTGACTTCCACCCGAGCCCCGGGAACCACATCATCTGGTCAGAAGAGTCCTCTTAATATACCTCCTTTAAATCAACTTTATATGGAAGGCCTGAAAGGAAAATTAGAGAAACACCTGGTGATGTATTTAGTAATTACTTTCTTTAATTCGTTTTATCTCCCGTCTTTATTAAATCATGATTAACAGGCTAATGGGTTTGCCAGGTTAATCACTAATAGTATCTGAATAGTTTTTTTAATCTGTGAAACAGGTTGGGGGGATTTATTTTAACCAGGATTTATTTTCTAAATTATATTTGTTGTCTTTCTTTTAAAATAAACATGTGGAATGGGTAAAAAAAAGTAGGGCAGGTGTCATTTTTGTTTGTTGATGTAATACCTAATCAGACCACTAGAGGCTGAAGTGCACACTTCCCCATGTTCAAATAAGGCTAAAACACAAGATACAAAACACATATCGTTTATTGTGTGTTAGAAAGTTTTATAAAATTACTCTCTTGTCTTTATTTTCACTTTGAAATGTTCTGCCATTATGGAAAACATGAATGCTTTTAGTCTGTTAGAAAATAGGGTTCTGGTGTATTTCAGTGTCTTGTGGCAATTTCTTTTCTCAACCTATTCCACGGATGAAAACAATTAAGGAAGTTATAAGAAAACAAAAAAACTAACAAAACCTTTTGCTGATCATAAATACAGGAGAGAAAATAATTGAAATCAGACTTACAGTAGAAAAGTGTTTCACCAGTGTTTTTTTTCTCACTTTCCTATCAGGGCTTCCATAACTTCAGCATGATACCAATATACTTAAACTGATAACCATTTGTACAGCTTTAATTCCGTTTCTATGGCTTCTCTCTGTCAACATTACATCCTCTAACACTGTCAGGTGTTGTCTTCTGCAGGTACGGCAGGAAGTGGATCAGGGTGGAGAGGACCAGGGAGAAGCAGATGGTGGATCTGCACACTGGCACCCCGTGGGAGTCTGTAACCTTCACTGCTTTAGGCAGGGACAGACAAATCTTCTTTAACATCCTCCAAGAAGGTAAAGGTGTACGTAGCTCTGCAGTGTGTGCATATAACAGAGATGCAGAATACTAGGGCCCTTTCTCACTTCTAACTCCCCTCCTCGACTCCTATCCTCGATACTTAGTCCCGCCCACAGGAGATGCGAGCGGAGGAGCCGAGGAGGGGAACCGAGGAGAGAGGAGGGGAAGCAGCAGGCGATTAGAGAAATGAGAACTCCTCTCCTCTGAGCGGTCATTTTAAAGAGACGTCCATTAATGATGACAGGAGGCACAGCGGCACTCTGTCTGATGGACAGATGTGTTCATGACGACTTATATATTTACTTTTAATTCATTCACAGTGCGGTATAATGAGACAATAACAGGCTACAGATGCGGACATAATACACACACACATATATATTTATATAAATATATACAATTTCAGAATCAAACAAGTATGAGAGCACTCTCATAATGACGTAACACTATCAGAGACTGGCATATCTGTTTAAAAATACAGATGTCGCAACAATAAGGAAAATAAATTACGGGCAAAAAGTTTATTTACAAGTATTAAAGTAAGCAGAGGACACCAAACCAACTGAGACCTTCTGTCCGGGTGGCATCTTTTCACTGTATCAACACACACCTACACACTGTACCACACACACCTACCACACTGTACCACCACACACCCCACACTGTACCATACCACACGCAACCTACACTCCTAAAACAGGCTATAGCGTTGATTTTATTATGTGAAGCACTAAATGGTTTTTAGAAAAATATCACTCCTTGTTTGTTAGATATCTAACAAACTAAAGCAAATAAAGAAGTAGCCTTTGATACTGAGTGATATATATATACCACACTGCTCTGTTTTCTGCACGACCTCAGCAGCTGTTCTGTAAACACTTGCGTCGCGATGAAAGCAGGTTAATAAACATAATATCCAGGGGCATGCATGCAGAGCTGTCATTGGCGAGATAAGTCCGGCCGTGCGCACGAACTCTTTGAAACATCTCTGTTCCCGGAATGCATCCACGAAGGAGCCGTGGAGGACCGTGAGGACCCATCAGTGTATCCTCGTTATAGCCCTCAGAGAGCCTTCCTCGACGCTCGATCCTCGGTCCTCGAAGTGCATTTAGGTGAAATTGAGATGTTCTTCAAATGGCGCGCTGAATTTCATTTTCCAGGTCACGTACGAGATCGAGGAGGGTATTTGATGAAATGACAAAGGGCCTAGGTTTGTGTTGCGTGCTCTTTTCCATTTCGAGGTGATTCAGTGCAGTTTGTCTAACAGGGCGACTCGTCATTAGGGGCAGGTGGCACAGCCCCCCCCTTGTGGTCAGGCAGAAAGTAATGAAAATAATCATTCCAAAGATATGCAAAAACAGATACATGCCTAAAATATGTATTTTACGATCATGGTTGTAGTCATCTGATTGCGTCCTGTACATTGCTGTTTTCAGTCTGTTTCTTTTAATTAGTTGTCCACAGTGTGCATATCGAGCCGTGCTTGAGCCGATGAGGGGCAAAACCAGCCTCCTCTGCATGTAGAAATGAAAATGCGGTGCTGTAAAAACACACTGCGCATGGTCAGTCTTTTTTATTCAATGTGTGCAGCAAAAAAAATAATCACCAGTGGGGGGCATAGTGCTGGCAACTCCCACCAAAACATAATCCATAGGTTTCAGAGCTGATTGGCTTATAAGTATGTGTGCCTGCGGAAAGTTGAGTGAAGAGGTAGACGACGAGAGAGCAGCGATATACGATTAAATCCAGTAAAACGGAAAGGGAAAGTGAATGAAGTTACCACATCTACTTCAGCTTTGGTTGAGTTCAATTTGATGGTCATATCTTTGTTGATCTGCTTTGTTATAGCCTATAGGCTATTGCTCTGCTGGATCGATTGATATTGTGACCTCGGGTGAATGAGTGTCTGTGTTTTTCCTTATTACCCCCATCTAAGTTGTTCGTGCCCCACCCACTTTCTGTATACAATAAAAAGCCACTGGTGTCCTATCATGTTATGCAGCGAGGGAATTGCCATGAAAGCAGGAAGAGGGAGACGGACAGTGATGTACACAGCCATGGTGGCCGAGTGGAGGCCATTGGGTTCCGCGCGATCGCCGACCCCTCTAGCTCTTTGGTTGCTGCATGAGGTCCGTGTCCGGATCGGTATGTCGTATGAAGATGTGAAGGAGTTCATCGGAAACGCGCCAATGGTTTACACAGACGTAGAGGTGGGACTGAGTCACCAGCATTAATTGAACTATGTGTTTTGAGTGATTTCATTTTTCTGTTCTGTCCTGGTTACATAATTCATTGGTTTCTTCATNCCGCCCCCGCCCCCGCCTGTTGACAGTTCAAGATCGTCGGCACACTGATAACAATTTTATTTTTAAATGGCACTTCATATCAAAAAGGTTGCCGACCCCTGTATTAGAGCATTTAGCAGGCAGATATTTCCCTCAGTAATTAGTAAAACCCAAACTAAATGGAGCTCAAAGCGAGTGGCTAATGGAGTAACATTTGTTTGGTGGGCGGAAACATGACATCAATTGGATGCTAATTTTGCTTTGAGTCTACTGGATGTGTAACTAATTGGCAACATGCTCTGCATAACAACTTCATACAATGTGTCAACGTTTTTAAAAAATGGAATGAAATTAAATGAATGAATAGGCCTACTACTTAAATTAATACTGTAATTAACTTGATCCCAAAAATACAACAGCTAAATACTTGAATCCATCCAAGATACAACTCATAAAATGCAGATTTTGCCCAAATGTTGAATTATGATCAGCTGTAGATTTTCTTTGAATAAGCCTTGAGATTTCATATGGCCAGTCCAAAAAATACATCTATCTTGTTAATAATTACTTTGCTGTATATTATCTCAGGTATTATTTGTTCATTTTATACTTTGAATAGTGGTGTTTTATTTACACTGAGGACCTTTTATTGCAGTTTTAACAAAGATTGAAATGGGTTGTAATCAGGGGCAGACTGAATCTATATTATATCTCACAGAATAGGCCAATGAAACATAAATTGCAGATGGAGGTTTGGAGGATAGCAGAATAAAAACACTAATACGGGAGCCTAAATGAAATGTGCAGACAGAACGCTTTCCTATCTTCAGTATATTGAGCTGCACTTGAGGACACTTTCAAATGCAAATTAAACCCTTTATTGAGGAATAATGCACATCCTTTCCACTGGTGCCACCTCAGTGTTATTCTGGATTTGTGTGCTCAACTTTATCCAGAGATTGGACTTTCATCCCTTTGTTACGAGTCGGCTCTGTATAAGCCGCTGGTGTAGATCATTGGATCTCCTTTCAAGAGTACAAAGTCAATTTGCAGGAAATCCCCTTCTATGACAAAATAAATCTGAATATGTTGTTTCCTGCAAGGAAACAAACTGATAGACAGCGGCCCAATCAACACGCTTTCAGAGACAGATCTGGAGGCTCGACCTTGGTGAGTGGACAGACTGAGTTTTCACTTCTTACGTGGGTTAAGCGGATCTCGACTTAGTCCCGGGTGTCTAGCCCTGGTATTTTGGGCCATTCCTGTAGGAAGGGGATGGCATTATTCTACTCCTCACCCTCACGGAAAGCCAACCAGCCTTAAACTGTGCCTGTTCTCCATATCATCGAGTTCTTCTTTTAGTCCAATTATTTCTTCCTCTGTTTGTTAGCGAGGTCTTTGTGTAAAAAGTTGAGGCTATCTGTGATGTTAGCCTGCTTGTCTTCAACTTCTTTCACACGGCACAGAGTTTCCATAGAGACGGTTATATTGTGGTCCAACAAGGCAAATAAGGTTGTCCCTTAACACTAGAACCACCAGGAGTCGCTGTATACCTAAAACCGCCAACGCTATTAGAATGCATTGATTTTCAAGGTACAATGTTCTTTTATTAATCATACTAGAACACAGGGGTCTCGTCTTTAATAAAATGTTATAGTTGTAGTCATTTCAAAGTGACACAGATACATTGGATTAACCTTCAGCAGCGTTTTTATGCGTTTGAATGCCTTGAACAAAACTTCTGATCAGAAAACAGCAAAGGTTAGACGTATTTGCCGTTTCTGCCCCATAAAGTCAAGGTGTGTGTTTTTTTTTGTTTTTTTTTCCTCCCTCTCTCTCTCTCTCTCTCTCTCTCTCTCTCTCTCTCTCTCTCTCTCTCTCTCTCTCTCTCTCTCTCCCTCTCTCTCTCTCTCCCTCTCTCTCTCTCTCTCTCTCTCTCCCTCTCTCTCTCTCTCTCTCTCCCCCTCCCTCTCTCTCTCTCTCTCTCTCCCTCTCTCTCTCTTCTCTCTCTCTCTCCCTCTCTCTCTCCCTCTCTCCCTCTCTCTCTCTCTCTCCCTCCCTCTCTCCCTCTCTCCCTCTCTCTCTACCTCTCTCTCTACCTCTCTACAAGGAACCTCAGTAGTAGACAACAAGCATTGCTATAGCAACACGTCTTTATGTTTACACGCAAAATCAATAACGCGAAAATAACTGCATTTTCTACAAGGTAAATATTACCTGCTGGCGCTGATGGGTATGAATGTTCAATCTGGCTTCATATTGACAATTGTTAACAAAAGAGGGTGCTACATTACACACTTTCAGGAAAAGTCACTGACTGGGAGAATTGATAATTTTATTGAAAATAAGTTACATACAATCAAGAAACAGCTGCGGGTCAAATGTACCCATTGGCAGTTCTAGTGTTAAAAAGATCAAAATGAGAGTTAAAAGCTAACTGATTTCCCTGCGTCCATTCTCTACGCCGACATGTTGGATCCGGTGAGCCGCCACTTCTAGAACATTCCTATTCTCACCGAGATACTGCACTACAACCAGCTCAATGCACACTCCCAATAATACATTCTGAACAAAGCAAATTAGGTTTCCTACTTTTTCTGGTAATACAGCAAATGCATAACCACGTTTTCTATAAGATTAGGGTAACAGTATATAGATTATGAGGCGGTTCAGTTTATTACTAAAGATTTTTTAACTGCTGAAAGGAAAAGTTTTGACGAGGCCAAAGTGCAGCTCTGCCCAGAGTTTCACTTTATTACTGCTGTCAATAGAGAAATAATAACATGTGGTTTACTGTTGCCTAGAGACACAGTGAACAACCCCAATCTTGAGACATGACTGGATATTTTGTATTTGCTTTTACTCACTGTAAGAATGAGCAATACATCAAAAAGGTTCCAGGTTATGTTCCCCTCTGTCTTGTTCCCTTTTCTCTGCTCCTGGCGGCCATATTGGGCTCTCTTCTCTTGACAGCTCATTAGCATGCTACCTGACGCGTCCACGGCCTATCAACTCGTCCAATTACCAACTTAAATGTTAGGAAGTGCAGAACGCAGCAGTGGTGGGAGCAGCATGAACGGTTTGGCATAAGGTAAAAAGAAAACTGATGTAGTAAAATCTTCTGGGCTCACAATTAATAACTCAAAAGTGAAATATTTAAATTATTGATTAGTGACTCTATTAATGTTCTATGTTATCTCTCTGGACTAAAGCACTGACATCTGACAACAAATAGAACATTTAGTACAATCTATTACACAATACACGGTGTACTTTAATGAATATTATTTTTGAATATATTTAGTCAAAACCAGGAAACAGCAAGTAATAGGTTAGCCCGCACATTAGGCTTTGTTTTACAGCTGAACTGTTCTGTTGGCCAGGTGGTCATGTTAGCTTTTTACGAGTTTTAATTAGGTTGGAGACGACTTATCATAGGATTTAGCAGGGAGTATGAGTCAGATATGCCTTGTCAGCTTCTACCAAAACCTCTGAAATCAGGTATACACAATACAGTGTTTTACACAAAAAACCTGGGGCACTGTAAATTACGGAAGAGGATAAGGCCGTGTAAAAATATCTGAGATTAAACTCAGAAAGTCAGAATTCTAATTTTAATCAAGACAAAAAAAAAAGGTCAAATAAAAAAGAAAAAAATGAACCTTTATCCTCTTCCGTAGTAAGTCAATCACTCAATGTTGTTTCAACATGTGTATACTTTAGCCTGTTTCCTCCAGGTGAACTTTGGTCCATTCTGCATATGCAACTGTTCATATAGTGTAATATATTTGAAGTTACTTACAGTACTAACATGTATGTTGTCAACCTTTGTAACTAAAAAGAAGAATAAAGTGGACTGTTTGAGTTCATACCTTTGTGTTATATTTGTCTCGAATAAAAGAGTTTAGAGTAACGATGCATGATGTCAGTTCAAAATCAAATCCTACTGAATTTAATCCACATTTGTACAAAAAAATATACTCTTAAAATTGTTGCCGTCTGTAACGATATCTTTTAAAATTAAGTTTATTTGAGAAGTATTAATTCTGTAGCACTTTTCTCTCACCTTCACTGTAAAAGCAGCTAATTAAAAGCTATAACACACGCAAGCAAACTCTCTGTTTCAGTTGTCTGATATAATTCACGAACAGCCCTTTCTAAATGATTTTCCACGACACAGACTTAATCTGGTGGCAGACCTCTGATGTCTTTACAAATGCTGTGATTGTATGCACAGGCAGGTGAGAGCTTAATCAGACTACTGTATTCTGTTTGACAGGAGCTGAAGACTGTCAGCTAAGACTCCTCAGTGAGGGGGAAGATAAGCATCTCGAGTATTACAGCCATGTGTTAGGATCACTGTAATGATCGCGGAAAAGGTAGGACCCATATGCAGACTACAAAAAACAGAAAAAGGTCTTGAAACAAAAGCGAGCTTCATTTAAAAGCTGATTAACAAAACATGGCATAACTTGAAACGGTAACAGAAAACAATTACACAAAAACTGACCGTGAGAAACATGGAGGAAGACCGGAGAGACAACCAAGAAGTGTGACATGAAGGGAGGACAAACAAACAATGAACCGACAAGGGAACACAGGAAGAGACAAGACTAAATGGAGGGGTAAGCAAGGAACAAGAAACAACTGGGTAAAGGAGGGAGAAACACAAGGGCAACAGGTGAACACAATCTGACAATTAGACACACCAGGGAAACTAACGACAGGGAGGAAAACACAGGGGCTGCAGTCGAATATTCCATTTAGCTTAGGAACCTTCCTAACCGAGTGAAATGAACCGGAAGTCCCTCAGTGGCAGCCATGATAAGTGCCGTTCGAATTCTCTAGAATGATAGGAAAGGAGGTTTCAAACTTCCTTTATAACCTCCTTTAGCTAGGAACCATTGGACCTTCCAAACCGAATGGAGAGGAGAAAATGCTGTCCCACAATGCCTTGCAGCCGCAGCATTTGACGTCACACAACAGTCGGCCGTTCACGGACACAAACGATTATGACGGAGAAATGATATCATGAAAGTTACGGTGCTTTTTAAGCATTTTAAAACATATGTGGTAAGTTGCCAAAGTGCTTTGTTCTGAACGTTCATCAGTATTATAATCAAAAAGAGAAATATGAATGTTAGTTTTTACTGAAATGATCAAATAAAGTCAACATTTCACTGAGCTGTGTGGGGTTTGTTCAACTTTTAAAAGATGTTTGAATGGTGATATACACAGTGATAGGTGTTAAAGACTAACGTTTATAATAAATACATTTGTATTGATTTTAAGATCTTTTCATAGTTCATACAATCATACGTATTGAGATAATTTGTATTAATATGGACTGGAGGGAGAGGGTGACGAGCATAAGTTTCACTTTTTTATTTCAATTCCAGCTTTTGGTCATGAAGAATATGTTTCTCTGTTGTTCATAAAGCATCAAACAACAGCATCAGAGCACGGTGCAGTCTCTAGATGAGTCCGTCGTTCTTAAACATCCATGTTGTAGTCCGTTGTATAGAAAACTGTAGTTTCCATAGTTTCCCCACAGCAGCAGACGCACACAATGACGTCCGCTGGCGCATCATAAACAAGTTGGATAGTGAAAGTGCATTCGGATTCTCTAAAGTACCGCAGCCTCTTCTCCTAAATCCTTTTGAATTCTCCTATCCACTATCCCTTAACCCCGTGACGTTTCACTCAGAGGTCAAGGAATAGGAGATAGGGTTAGAACTTAGGAGCTGATTTTTAAACTATCCGAACGCAACCCAGCTCTGTCCTCGTTGTTTTCACAAACACCCCCGCCACACATTTACTGACACAAACATTTGTATCATCTGTTGTAGA
>NW_011357369.1:4235614-4245173 GCF_000735185.1 Notothenia coriiceps
ATATCAATGTCTACGTCACAACTTCCCACCCTCCCCCGTCTGCTCCCCCAACCACAGGCCCGCACCTCAACCAGCCTCACGGTACAGCTCTATGATTGGCAGAGAGACGGGGGATGCCTGAGTGACACCCTCCGCATCCTATCAGGGTCGCTACAATATTAAAGTCTCCCAGTCCGTGACTTTTCCTGAAAGTGTGTTATGTAGCACCCTCTGTTGTTAAACATTGTCAATATGAAGTCAGATTGAAAAAATCGCCAAAAAAAATTGCCATTTATACCCGTATACGCCAGCGGGTAATATTTATCTCATAGAAAATGTATAGTAAACATGACGTGTTGCTATAGCAACGCCTTTTGTCTACTGCGGTTCCTTATAGATAGAGATAGATTGAGAGAGAGAGAGATAGAGATAGATTGAGAGAGAGAGAGAGAGATAGATAAATAGATAGATGGATAGATAGATAAATAGATAGAGAGAGAGATAGACAGATAGATAGAGAGAGAGATAGACAGATAGATGGATAGAGAGAGAGATAGACAGATAGATAGTTATAGATAGTGTAACATCTTGGAGAATACAAGATCTTGGATGACTGAGCTCACGTTGAGGACGTAATGCATGTGTGCAGGTTACGTGCCGGTTGAAGAAAGATGGACACTCGGAATTAGAGAAGTAGTCCGCGTCGTCTATTTATGTAGACAATTATATGTCCATGGAACAGAATATTACAGATGGATCGATAGATAGTAATAGATAGATAGAGAGACACCAAGCGTTTAAATCAGCACTGGTAGCGATATTTTATACTTCATGCTATCTGCACAAACTATATCATATGAAAAGCTTAGAGTCCACAGATTCTATTGGTATAAGTTTCATCCCTGTGCGATCAAAACTCACTGTTCTGTATGATAAATAAAAGAACATTGTACCTTGCAAATCAATAGAGGGTAAATTTGACCCGTTGGAGGTTGTAGGTATACAGCGACCTCTGGCGGTTCTATTAAAGGTCTCCTAATATACTATTTTTAGGCATATATTATAGGTCTCAAATATATACAAAACATGTCTATGAAGTGTTTTGCTCAAAATACCAAACAGATTATCCATTCTAGCCATGCCTCACACCCCCTATTTCAGCCCTGTTAGAGAAGTGCTGATATAATAGAACTCTACCAAATGCTTTTTCTCTCTCTGGTTTACCACAAGGTGAATACCTTTTTATTTCCTGCTTTTTTACACATACTCTCTCCAGTACAGGTTAGCTCAGAGTGTTAGCGAGGCTTGCTAATGTAAACACAGAGCATATTACGTCCAAAACACGTTGGGCATTGTTTCTGATAGCGACGTTTCTGATAGGGCCGTGGGTGTAAAGCCAGCCCACATTTCTGATATTACGTCATGTCGGACGCAAATCTGGATCAGCTCCGTTGTTCCCCCGTTTTTAGAGATTTGGGTACTTGGGTATTTGGGTAGGAAAAGAGAGAGGGTTTTATTTTTTTCTTTGTGAGTTTCCTTACACACCAGGGACACATATTTATATATAAAAGACATAAAAAAGTGCATTTTGGCTACAGTTTGGGTTGAACTCGCGATGCATTGATTGTAGCGTCTTTGCATCAGTAAAAAAACAATTCATTCATACAATATCCTCTCATCCACTTTTGTCAGCACTCAGCAGAGACGATCTTTGATCTTTGCTTCGCACTACGGAGGCCGAGAGACTCAGTTATCAACACACATGGAAGTCGAGGAGAAAGAGAAACACAGCGCACCGAAAAATACCTACAAATCAAACGTTTGGCAACACTTCGGATTTTTTAAGAAAAATTGTCAACTTCAAAAATCGCTCGCAAATTGTTAACGATGCCATGCCGCTTTAAGTACACAAGTAGTACGAGGAACTTAGCGACGCACATAAAGAGGCGACGTGGGGTCTGCGGCTGAAAAGAGAAACCTGAAAGTTAGACATGAGTTAAATCACTCAGTGAGGTGTTCTGTCAGAGCGAGTGGTGTTTAGTTTACAGCAGCCTGTGACTGCCACTAATAGTTTAATTGTCTTCCTTACTGTAAGCAGTTATGAAATACCTGTTTGTGAAAGGTTAGTTGTATTTTTTATTGTTCATATAGAAACCACTGCGTTCTGCTCACTGGTGAGTTAGCCTATGAATGAGTGTTAAGCACATCAGGCAGCAGCTGTATGGGCATTGCACTATGGTAGCTGTTATTTGCACATTGTTAATCATGGGCAATGCATCCTTAAATTGTTTAACTGTGAGGTGTTATATAATTGTACCGTACTCTGGAGAGTTTTTTAAGGCAAAAAAGGTAAAAAAAGAAACAGCATGATGGGATGTGCAGTACTAGTAGAGAGAACCAAACATGTAATGCACTTTTTTGTTAATGTATGATTTGCTGCATATAAGGAATAAAACAAAATCCCCTGTCGTACCATATTGAAGTATCATTATTTTGCATCGTGTTGAATCGCATCATATCGCATAATGTTGAATCAAATCGTATTGAACTGTATGCAACAGGGCTGAATCGTATCGTATTGCCTGGTGCTTCAAATGTATCGTTAATGTATCGTATTGTTGGCAACATATCGAGATGCACATCACATCGGCCTCAGTGATGGAGATGCACATCCCTACACTGCACACACGGTGGTCTGTATATGAATATGGGGATGAAGCAGGTTACTGGACCACCAGTCAAAGCACAAAGCAGCCTCCTGCTTTATTCAAGTCCCTTGAAACAATGAACTGTTCGACCCCAAATCATATCACTTTAGCTTTCTGATATTTCATCTTTCTTTTGTTTAAATCCTAGCCGGCCCTCACCTTAGACATGGATACATGTTTTGCTAATTGGATGCCATCATCATCCTGGAAACTGCGCCTGCACTTTAGACCCCACATATCTTTAAGAAGTAGTTAAAGACACATGCTCTTGTATATGATTAACTCTAAATACATATGACATATGGCTGAAGTTGTCATCTCTTCAGATGGGGAGAAGGCATTTGACAAAGTTGAATGGAGATATGTATTCACAGTGTTACAAACATGTGGTTTAGGAGGTTCTGCACATCTGCTGCTCTCTTCCTCTGTGTCCCAGCGGCATACTGTTTCTGCTCTCTGTGGTATTAAACGTGAAGGAACGGAGCAGAACGTCTCTTACGCTGATGAGGTTTTACTCTATGTTACTGATCCTGCTGTTAGTATCCCAGGGATCTTCTCTATTCTTTAAGTCCCATTGTAAACTACAGACTGCCAGAAAGTGAGTTTCCTGTCATCGCCTCTGCTCTACAGATCTAGCAAACTAGTATACCTTTCACTTTGTCTAGATATGGATTCAAATCCCTCTGAATTTATAAAACCCAGACTCTGGATTTGGTCTCTTTGTTGTAATTCATTCATGACAGCATCACAGCCTTTATATAGGGCATTACGGTTCTTAGGATTGGAAGAACATGCTGCATGGGAAGCAGTCTTTCCATTCTTATTTGTTTTGTTTGGGCAGGAAGTATTGAGGCTGATCTTTGAATGCATACAACTGCTGCGTACCTGAGGACAACTCCTGCTGATCATCATTACTGCCAGCTATCACTTCAGAACTGTAGCCTATTGCTATGATACTAGATGCTCATATCCTCAAACACAACTATCTTGGGGGGCTGAATTGGGGTCAAATGTTACAATGAGTTCTGGGATGCAGCTCTTCAGAGGATATATTCATTGACATCGTGTGCACGCCTCAGGCTTATTCAATTTAAGGTCCTGCAAATGGGCAAAACTTGACTTGCAAAGATCCACCTTAAAGTTACCAGTAGATGTGACTTCCGCAGCAACACCAGTACAAACCTGTGTTCTGCTTTTGTTCCAAACTAAAGGACTACTAGGCTTTTGTTTTTGGAATTTGATCAATGGTTTGAGGACTGGATTTGAAGCCCTGCACCTCTACACTGTCTAGGTTCCAGAAGACATCGCTACGTCGACTATACCAGACAGGCTGATATAGCAATATAGCAATATTCCCCCATGTATACCAGGGGAATATTGGAATACTTTTTAATCTTTTTGTCTCATTTTAATTATTACGGTATATATTTTTTTCTTTTCTTTTTTTCTTTTCTTTATGACTCAAAATGAATTTGGTTCCATAAAGAAAAGAAAAAAAGAAAAGAAAAAAATATATACCGTAATAATTAAAATGAGACAAAAAGATTAAAAAGTATTCCAATATTCCCCTGGTATACATNGTTTTGACAATTAAGTGTAATTTCTTATACAATTATTAATTAAAGTAACAATTAAATGTCTAATGACACCAAACTTGTGTCTTCTTGACATTAATGTATTTTGTAGTTATGTCAATTTACTGTTGTACTGTCACAATTGAGTACAAAAGATAAAAAGAAAGAACTTATATGGAATTGATATGAATGAAGAAGTAAAGAATAAAAAAATTATGTCAATACAATAAAAACTTTAACTTATTCGCGGCCATGAACTCTGTAAAAACCTTTATTTTACTCCCCTTAGTATTTTGTCGACCGCAAACCTAAGGCCGCGCCGCCGGATAAACCTCACCCTACGCGGTGCGTCTGTCGGGGGTTTGTCATACCTTGCGCGGTGGATTGCCGGGCAGGGTGTGTCGACACCATTAGATGAAAAACTCAGAACATAAAAAAAATTTAACCCCTGTCGGACGAGCCGCCTTGCACTCCGTGCGCCAGTGCTTGCGTCTGGACGGCTTGCCTTGGCCGGCGACTTGACCTGTCGAATCCGACTCGCACAATCTCAAACAAAGACAAAAAGTAACCATAACCAATTAATAGCGCCCCGTCGGTGAAAAACGTGCCCACTTGCCGAGTGCACGCGCCGGTTCAGACAGACGTGCCTGGTGCCTCGATACACGTCCACGAGTACTCGCCTCCAGTGTAGACACGTGACCATCACTCAATAAAAGAAGTCTTGAAGTAATTTGCCACACACACAGTCCCTAAGCACAACGACTAATAACTAAAACGCCTCACGTACATCAACTATTGCACGATACCTGACCCGCACATTAAATTTAAGCAGACCATTGCATAACTGTCATACGTACCGATTTTCCAACTGAGAAAAAAAGCAATTTAAAGTAGACAACACTTCCGCCCCCCAAGCTTCACGACTGAGACTCGCCCAATTTAAATTGCCCGTCAGCAAACATCGGCATGCTGATATACTACGACGGCAAAAACGTCCACACTTCCAAATGCCACCGAGTCACGCGCCGGTTCAGACAGAGTCAGACGACGTGCCTGGTGCCCGACACACGTGTACTCGCCTCTAGTGGAGCACACGTGCACATTCGATTGCAAGAGAAAAGAAGCTTGAAGTAATATTGTGGGCCACAGCAACAGTCCTGTTAGATTAAGACAAACACAAACCACGTAAAACGCGTTTGCGACTGCTGCTCCCCAATACAAACGTAACGTTATCCTTGGGGCACAAAAAAGTTTACACAACCAGCTTGATGTCGTTTGCCTTTCACACTAACCAGTCCTTTAGACAAGACAAACACCACGTAAAAACGTCAGTATCAGATATTCAGATGACTGGCCCGCAATAAATATACAGACCTATTGGCAATAACTTCCATAGTACATTTCGACTTGAGAAATAAAACAAGTTAAGTACGACAACATTTCGCCCCAACTCGATCGAGACGCCGCCCAAATTTGAACTTGCCCGCAGCACATCGCCGAATTTACTAATGGACGCGCAAAACGGTTGCGAATGCGAAACTGCCCAATACACGTCGAAACATCTCACTATCCTGTGTTGGGCACAAAAACCAATTTACACAAGCCGCGCGTGTTTCTGACGTTCGCTGTGTAAACTTGAATGCGTAGAAAATTCGTAAAAATAGCCTTAAGTGTTCACACGGAACGCGTGGGGACATCTCGGGTAACAACTGTCTAAACTTTTACACGTAAAGCAATACACGCGCGGTAAAGATTTGTCACTTTCTTGAAATAGGGTGAATTTTCTAGTATTATCCCACCTCCCTGCGGGAGCACAATTACAAGGTCATTGACCAACATTTTATGACAAGTGACACTTTAGCAGTAAAATGACGAGTATACTGGTCTTTGTGTCTCGTACAAGACAACTATGTATTCACGCACAAAAATGTCCTTCGGTAAAGAAGCACAAACGTGTAGCTTCTACAGGCTCGGTTTACTACGTTGTTGGTTTGACTTGTGACTAACGTGTCTAAAGTTTACTCTGGATAATAGAACAACATCCGTTACATGCGAATAAGATGAGATTTAACGTTCCGTCCAGAATAAGGTCGAAGTGTTACTGTCTGTAATCAGCTTCTCTACTTTACACGTAACTCAACCTGTCCTAATAAAAATTTCATTTGATGCAAGTGGACAAACATTATTCTACCTGTCGAGCAGAGATTACTACTACGATAACGATTTTAACACAACACACTTCCTAAGGCTAGACAACAGTCAGACAGGGTCCCCTGGGTGACTCTTGGATAAGTCTCGAGTCTGTAAGTTTTTCTACAAGTCAATGTACCCTCGGATTTTTCAATTGTAATCCTTTTACTACTTTCTATACTGTGTTTCCAAACGAATGAGTATGAGACTTTGTTTGCCATTCACCGAATAATCCTAGCTAAAACCTCTTAAGTTTACAGTGTCCGGTCAGTACACTTTGCAGCACAAAAAAATCACTGTATTGCCAACTACCTGGGTTGAAATCAAGGTTGTCCAAGAAAGTAACTTTTAGGTCCTACGGACTTCGATTAAGGACAGGTCCTACGAAAACTAACAGTGGGGGAACCCGAGACGACCTTTGTGTTGTCAACAACGTCAGAAAAAGACACCGTTTAGATGGACGACGTACACGCGAAATTATGACTAGGTGTAAGGACCAAAAAACGACACCTCCTCCTACTGGATTGTAAACCTAAACGAGTTCCACAAAAGAGTCCACAATCACCTAAATTTCTAAACCCTCCTTTACCTTATCAATGTTGTCAACCTCTTACCAGTTTCCCCGAACATGACGAACCGCCCACTATGAACCTCCAAGGGCCATAACCACCCAAAGTGACTTTGAAATCAGCAAGTTTCAGAAACGTCACCAGACACTTTAGGTTTCACTCAAATTCTCACTTACTAGGTCTTACAACACCGGTCGCGTGTGGGCTTCAAATGCTAAGACGACACGATAGATGTTCAACTTCGTCAGTGTGTAGTTTCGTATTTCCGTTCGAGACAAAAGTACGAACTGTTAGAAAAGTACAACGGTCCGGTCAGAGGGTGAACAAATCCGGTACTGTATAATCCCACAGAAATAGATGCCTACAACGTGCACATGAATTTCAAAAATAATCTTTCTTTACCAAATGTAATAAGGTTGAAACTTGGCCAGCGTATTTTGTAAGTCAATGTTCTAGATACGAGGTGATTACGGACACGAAGTGAGACCCTGCATAAGTCGAGAGTCCAGTTCCGGTAAGTCTTGTACTTTACGAAATATTATTGTAAATTAAACACTGCTTCATTGTTTCTCTATTTACAGTTTTTTGATGTCGTGATTTTACAGCTTTTCCCTGTTAATTTCACGGACTTTTTTTACAGTGTAGTATAACGGAAACACTTCAGTAAAGTACAAGCACAATACATAGATACATGTACTAAGTCATTATACAGTACATCACGGAGCATACCACAGTGTACACATTTTCCAGGACTTCTTTTAAAGACTGTTTGAATCTTTCTGATTTGGAAAATGACGAGAGGTATTTTCTCTTTCAAGTTGAAGGTGTCAAAGAGTTGTGCTTTTCATCATGTCTCAGAGACAGCTGATATCCTTTGTTGTTGTATATGTTTTGGTTTTGTTCTGGTGAAAGGTTCATTTAGATCCATTACTCGAGTACAGTAGCCAGGCTAGCTGTCCCCATTGTGTCCAGTCTGTTTGACATGCTAAGCTAACTGGCTGTTAGCTCTAGGTCAATATGTCATAAGAAAGTAAATAGATTTATTTCACCAAATCTCCGAATATTATTCCAGAAATTCTGAAAAATGCTCCCTCTGTGTGTTGGTAATATGTACTTGGATAAGCAGCATTTTAATATTGTATTGATCAATAATCATTTGAACTTTTATTATATATTATTAGGGAGATTATTACCATCACATTTTGTACATGAATCTTTGTATATACAAATGTTTAATCAGAAATGTAATTAGTAACTATAGCTGTAGATTTTTCTCTCTCAATGTGCTAATTTTTACTAAAATGTTTAAACTGTACTTATTAATAATTCATACAGCCTCAGCGAAGAGAGCAATTACACGCAGGCAAACAATAGGCTGGAGTGTGATGAGATATTAAATATAAAAAGAAAGTAGAAAAGACTCCGGCTTCATAGAGGAACATGATGATCTGTGTGGAGCCAGGCAGTATCTTGGGGAGGGGGGGCCTGAAATAGCACACTGGATCATGAGACGGTGATGCATGGATGTTCTGATCAAAAGAAAACTAAGGTTGAGACCATTTGGCTGTTGCGGTTTAGATGAGCGCGGCCTCTCCGATAGCATCTGGACGTGTCGTTACGGAAGGTCGTTCTGGTGGTTAACTCTCTGAAAGGGCACTCAGCCTCAGTGTCGGGTAACAGCACTGATAATTGCTCTGCCTGCTTCTTTGCTGAGATTGAAATAAAAAAAATTCCCTCGCTCAGACTCCTCTCTCGCTGCAGTTGGAAGTGACCCAATCAGCTTCCCCCTCACATGAGATTTACAGAGAACATTTTATAATCAGCGTGAGCAGTTAAACACTGCATGGCGTCACTTTTATTTGCTCAAGATCTTACAAAGTCATCATTTCTGAGGAACATTAGCACTGAGGACAACTACACACTGCAATTACATCAGCTGCAGAAATGCAAAGCCTGATTGGTGATTGGCGGGGAAAGACTGGCGAGAAATGCTCAGGAAGAAAGTTTACAATAATATTTGTCTGTAGGCTACACCCCGAGTGTTGTTCTGCACACTACAAGTCTTGATAAGGGGTTCTGACATCGTTCAGACATTTCACTTCTCCCTGCAGAGCCAGACATCCCCACTCTGCTCCGACGAAAAACTTAAATCTGTTCAGAAAAAAGTCCAACTACACACTTCTAAAAGCTTTCAGGTCGTTGTTTGTGATATGGATTACATCCTACTGTAGAATTGAACAGTCATCCACAACTAATCAGATATGAGCAGCGAATCAGAAGTGAGCATGCAGCACAGAGAGTCTCTTCTGACAGACTTTGGATGGGTCCCTTGGCGCAGGAGCTCTGCTGGATCTTATTAGCACGTCGTCAGGACAATGTGCTAAAGCGCGCCTCTTTGTATAGCACTAAATTCACATTAACACAGGCCTGACAGCTGTCTGTGGTGTTTATGAAGTGAACTGAGCAGGATTTGGGGCTCACAGAGCGACAAAGAGTGGGCAGACTCCTTGTTTGGCGTGACATGGCTGAGAGCCCCCCC
>NW_011357369.1:4245210-4245767 GCF_000735185.1 Notothenia coriiceps
GTGCTTGGGAAAAAAGCCATATCTTACTCTGCCCCCTCGACCTGGAACACACTTCAGCAGAAACTTAAGCTGACCACTTCGATACCCATCACAGATTTTAAACTACTTTTAAAAAAGCTGGAGAAATCATCTATGGGTGTTTGCACCTGCTATATATGGATTTCAATGACTACTTTTTTTACGATGTTGTAATTTAGTGTTGCCTCTGTGTTTAGTGTCCTGTCTGTCTGTAACTTTGTGTGGTAGTGTTACCACTGAACAGGTCTCTCTTGAAAATGAGACCTTGTGTCTCAATGAGATTTTATAACCTGTATAAATAACGGCTAAAAATAAAAATAAATAAAAGACAGCTTTCGTTTGTAAACCATGATGTCTTTAACTCTTGTGCCAGTAATCATATTAAAAAGGGTAGGAAGATGCTGGGTTGAAATGCACAACGCAAGTGTGTAATCCTCAGTATCACAGAGATGTGGTGGAGAGAGTGTCACTAAGGCAGAGCTGGACTTCCTGTTCCTGCAGCTGGATTTGATACAGGGATTACCCGATTTCCTTCCATC
>NW_011357369.1:4245807-4259370 GCF_000735185.1 Notothenia coriiceps
ATAACCCACTGTAACCCCCTCACACCCCACTGCACGCTGTCTACCATGGGGCTCTGAGGGTCATAACCCACTGCACGCTGTACTCTTTAGTCAACTGGACATCATTATCAATGCGCAGATCACTGCACTGGTACAAACTCATCTATACCGCTATGCTTGGACTGCTACCCCTCTACATATCCACTTACTATCACAAAAACAGTACAGCTATAGACTACGATCTCAAAATGACATCACTCTGTCCGTCCCCTCAGTACGCACGGTGCTTGGGAAAAAAGCCATATCATACTCTACCCCCTCGACCTGGAACACGCTTCAGCAGGAACTTAAGCTGACCAGTTTGATACCCATCACAGATTTTAAACTCATTTTAAAAAAGCTGGAGAAATCATCTGTGGGTGTTTGCACCTGCTATATCTGACTATATATGGATTTCAATGACTACTTTTTTTACGATGTTGTAATTTAGTGTTGCCTCTGTGTTTAGTGTCCTGTCTGTCTGTAACTTTGTGTGGTAGTGTTACCGCTGAACAGGTCTCTCTTGAAAATGAGACCTTGTGTCTCAATGATATTTTATAACCTGTATAAATAAAGGCTAAATAAAATAAAAAAATTCAGACCAATTAGGCTCTACCCAGCCAAGTAAGCTGCGGCCCGACTTCTCCACGGTCACAACTGGGTGATAGGAAGTTGGGGTACAATGGCTGTTAACCAAAGGCCGGTCAGGGACAGTGTGGCGGTTCGATGTTGTGGGACGACAGGGCGTTTATCCATCGCGGCTCCACCCAATGTACCCATAGAGTCCAGTAGAGGGCGGAGCCTGTGTGAGATCGAACATAGATGGATTTCACCATAAAACTATTTGGTATTCACCCTGAAAAAAAACAAACATAGCCCCACATACACTGTTGCTCATAACATATTTCTTTACCTCTTCTCATGAAATGATTGTGTGTTTAATAAGGAATAAAAAGAAGAATGTGTCTGAAAAAACAATTATTCCAACTTTATGTGCAACAGTGTAGATTTAAGACCATATGTGACCTGCTCCATCGAAATTAGTCGCATTGACCCGAAGACACATTTTGAGTTGTATACACTGTTGGAAATAGGAGATTCCTAGCTTTCTAATGATATCAGGATTGTTGTTGTACTCCGAATATTAAGCGAAATATGTCACATTATATAATGACTATCACAGAGTCATCATTTTGAGAAAAGACCTTCAAAGTTTCCTCTTCTCTTCACAATACGTAACCCACCGTTCTCTTAGCCTTTTAAAATAACACATCTGTACATGTCTATCTGATACTCAGTGCTGCAGTGAGAAGAGCACCTTTTAAACATTAACACATGTGACATGTCAAAGTAGAGGCACAAAATACAATTATGAAGCCTGAAAATGAGCATAATAGGGACCCTTTAAGGAATTCATTGTTTAGCACAGTCACGTAATTTAATGGAATTTTTCATGCTGTAAGCAACATTTTAACTGGATATATTTACTAGGGAATTCCAGTAATATTGAGTTACATGACAAGATGCAGTATGATCATAGATTGTTCAAATGCAAATCATAGAAATATTTGAAAAACAACTATACAGACAACAGTACTTAACTGGATCAGTGTGTTTCAGTTAGACTGTGAAACTGGGTGTGGGGAACATTTATTATAGCTGAAGAAAGAAACGCTTGAGGCTGGGTGTAATAGCACTTGTTGAATGTGTTCTGCAAGATGCAGCTGGTAGAAGGTCAGTTGTTGCAGCTCAACAATTGCAGAAGAAGTAATGTATATGTATGATGTGTTTACTTACCCAAAGTTGCTGGTGATTATATGTTTGGTTTGTAGTTGCATATAATGTTCAAAAAGGTATTTATTTTTTCTCATACTGCCTGTGCTGCAGCACCTCTTCTCACACTGTCTGAAACCAGTGCACAGTCTGCTCTGATTGGTTAGCTGGCCGGCTCTGTTGTGATTAGTCAACTGTTTAGAGATTTACGGCCTATCACGTACAATGTGTTGGAGCACTAGCCTTTAGAAGCACGAGTGTAACATAGTGACGTTACTATGTAAGAAGTGAACAAAGGAGTCCAATGGAGATGTTTCAGGCAAGGGGGGAGTGTGTGGGAGAGTAACTCCCTCTGAAGGGAACACAGGGATTTGAGCCTTTGCAGTCTTTGTTTTTTACATGCACAAAAACGTACATAATACATGACTACTGGAAAGGGAAAATCCCCAAAAACATAGTACGGCCCCTTTTAAATGAATGTTTATAGTCCACATTTACTGTGAAAACACAAATAATTAAGTCCAGATACTATTAAATATGCAGAAAATAATTTTAATTTCTCTTGTTTTCCTCCATAAAACAGTGGCGTTATGTAAGAAAACTGGAATCTAAAGGGTTAAACATCTGAAAATAAAGAATCTTTATTAGATTTGTATAGCTTTAACCAGGAACAAGGTTTAATGGCTTCAAGGTTAGCAGTGTAAGTTGGCTGGAAAATATGAAAATCTTTCTGGAGTGATTTTCTTCTCTTAGGGCGTGTATTCTGCCCACAGCATGCTCTGTCCTGATCTTAAGTGGGCCTACTGTCAATCACTGTGACATTTTACCAAGGTTATTACTGCCAATACAAAAAGGAAATACTTATAGCATAATACATTATATCAGCCTCTCGTTCTGCAGACAGATTATAACATAAAGCGCTTGTTGTCCTCAAGTGAATTGTAGAAATGTTTATTGAAGTTAGTGGTAGATACATGTTTCCCATCGGGGACAGACATTTACATTGACATTTTTTTATCCCAACACATCTGTTTCTATTCAACTGAATCAACCCTAGTTTTTACCATTTAAAAAAAAATTGTATAACGTTACATAGCAAAATATGCAATTATAGATTTTAGAATGACATTAAATAACACATAACATCATGACAGGGAGCCTTTAAAAAACCTTCTACCCAGCATTTACCATTAACCATTCATTCAAGAGCAACTATCAAAATCGTGTGAATATAAAAAGATTTGTAAAAGTAGATGAAACATGTTTAGATCAGGTCCCATTACAGAAAAAACAAAGTGCAAGTTAGTGGAAACAAATGAACAGAACAAACAATTTATGTTTTGTTTTTTACAAACATTAATTTTGTAATACACACAAGATTTATCTAGAAATCAGCTTTGGACTTAAATAGAGCACCTCAAAAGACTATATGTTTAGAATAACTTAACTTTTGACTGTAATGCAGTCTACCTTGAAACTACATTTGTTTTACTGAGGTGGAATGTGCAGGTGGCCATTGAGCTCAATGTATTAAAAATATCGACTATCTCCTAATTACTAAATGTACTTGTGTCCATTCTGCATGCCACATAACTTCTGACGCTAACCCTATACTTTCTGACGCTAACCCTATACCCTATAAGTGCTGAATAAGTTCACAAAAATACTTGCCAAAACCATCCAAACATTGACAAAAAAAAACTTGTTGTAAAGTGCTTTTTCTTCAGAAAACTGTGATAATGAATGTATTCTTTAATAAAAAAAAAAACAGGCCTAGTGGTGCACTATCATGGCATTATCTTGGGTGGATATGCTTTAGTGAAATAGAAGCAGCTACGAACATGCGTCTACATGTAGTTTATTTTCTTGTCAAACTGCTAACGCACACCCTCCACAAATAAACTGAAATTGACATACACTGAGACACTCTGTCTCTTGTTAAAATATCTGAGGCTGCATTGCCGGAAATTTGAACTCTATTTTACAGTTTCCATTCCTATATTATAACTCACTGAATTTCTCCTGCACCATGACCTTGCGGTAGGTGGGGGTTTTGCTCTCTGTGGTGCTAGAGGAAGTCACCACGTTGCTCTGAGAGGCAGCAGATGTTTTGCCCTTGCTATAAATGACCTTTTTAGAGCCAGAGACGCCATTCTTTTGAGACAGACCTCCTGTCTCCTGGACCAGATGCCCTCCCTTGCTTTGCCCTCCGACCACCAGGACCCTCTGAGATCCAGAAAGCCCCCCTGACTGCAGAGTGCCCCCCTGCATGAGGAGGGTCTGACTACCATGATGCCCTTTCATTGTCCCTGTAGGGACTTTTCCCTCCACCACCATCATGGTCTGGGAGCCAGAAAGGTTGCCAGTGTGGATGAGGTTGCCACCACTTCCATGGATCCCGTTCCCCTCCACCACCATCATGGTCTGGGAGCCAGAAAGGTTGCCAGTGTGGATGAGGTTGCCACCACTTCCATGGATACCGTTCCCATCCAACAGCACCATGCGTTGGCCCCCGGCTTGCCCACTGGACATCATTGTCTGTCCCTGAACCACCATGCCTTGGGCATGTCCAGTCTGGGTGCCGTTGAGCAGTACCATACCCTGCAGGTTAGAGGTTGGTGCCTCCGCCAGCATCACAGTGTTCTGAACCTGTGGCTGGACCATGTACTGCATCTGCTGCAGCACAGGGTTGGCGGTGGTGTAGTAGACGGGCTGCGGCTGCGGCTGTAGCAAAATCATCTGGCCTTGATTCATCATCCCTTCATTTACTGTGGTCCTCCCCGTGTTCACTGTGGTCATCCCTTCATTTACTGTGGTCCTCCCTGTTTTCACTGTGGTCATCCCTTCCATTGCTCTGGCCCTGCCGTCCTTCACCACCTGAGAATGTTCAGATTTTTCCCTGACCACAGTCTGAGGGGCGGGCGGCTGCACCTGGGGCGGAGGAGGCATCTGTTGGGTCATCACACTTGATGCTGAGGTGTGAGTGTGGATGGAGGGACTGGGCTGAGGAATGAAGGCTGGTTTGACCTCAGTTTGGATCTTCTTGCCTCCGCACACCTCAGCCAGGGTCTTGAACTTCATGCCGAGGTCATCGAGGAACTGCAGGTCATTCTCGGACTCCAGGAGGCTGCAGCAGCCCACTGATCCAGCTAGGGAGCCCTGACCCTCGTAGTCATGAACTAAAAGGCCATCCTTCCCTCCAAGGTTTTCGTTTTCGCTTCTCACCTTCTGTTTAAAAATAATAAAGAAATAATAAATAAGGTTACCTTTATTTGTGAATAGGTTCCCCAGTAGACTGCGAAATATTTGGTTTTAGGAAAGACATTTGCAGTGGTAGTAGAAGTAACAAATATTTAATTGATTTCTCACCTGACCGTAGTACTGTCGCAGGAAGTGGTCTGGCAGAGCCATGCCATCATACATTCCTCCCCCTCCTCCTGATTCTCTGCTCTCAAACTCCGAATAGTATCCTCTGCTGCTAGGCTGATTCCCCCATGTTTCTTCTCTCTGGGCTCCTGTGAAACCTTCTCCATGAAGAGCTCCGTTCATCCCATCCATTGAAGAGACAGATTTTTGGAAACCAATACCTGCCATGGGCGCCTGTGCAAAAGTGTTTTTAGCCATGACCATATTTGCTTCCTGTTGTACGGGCAAATTCAGTAGCGGCACCTCCGTGTTTTCGCCTTGGCCCTCAGTGCGGTAGTTAATGAGGTGAGATTTGGTGTCGAAAGGCATCTCAGTAAAGCCTGCGGCGGCCCCACATTTGCAGAAGAGCAGCAACAGAAGTAAGACTGAAAAAATACAACAGTTTTAGTCCAACTATAAGGTTTGTAGTGTGAACAGAGCCAAGAACCTTCATCCCATGAGCATCTCATCATACTCACATAGTAGCAACAGTAGACCCAGGAACAGCAGTCCGATGCCTGCAGGTCCTAACTCTATGTCTCTTTTGCTCTGACCATTTTTGCCTTGTTCTCCACACATCTCCCCATCCTCACAGGTGCACACTTGGACCGTCACTTTCTGTGGTTCTGGACAGGCCTGCCCTTGCTGGTCCTTCACCACAAAAGTCACCTCGTATAAACCGGGCCACAGGGACTCCTTGGCCCTCAGAATGGCTGCAGTGTCTGCAGGCATGAGACGAACAGATGATGAGTGTGGCAAGTCAATATGTTTTCTCTAATATTTTGGATAAAACTCTAAATTCAAATGTGTTTTTGAAATGACATTAATATGTGGTAAACACTGACTCATGTTGACACAGAGCCTGTTCTAACTATCTTCATACTTCAGTGTGCATATCTATTTGGATGTTTTCAGGTCTATTTACATCACGTTTAAATCTTCACCGTATTCTCCTCACCATTGTAGTGCTCCACCTGCCATTTGCCCTTAGTGCCCTCTGGGATGATTTCAAAGACAAAAGGAGCTCCATTGGGGAAAAAATCGTCATCTTTAGCCTCCACAATAACGGCATCATGAGGGGTACATACAGTCTTAAAGTCACTGGTTAGCGTGGGGCAGTGGTCGTTGAAATCCTCCACCTGGATGGCTACTGTGCCAGTGGCTGTTTTAGAAGGCATGTCTGTGTTGGAGAAATAACCAGAAATAAAAACAAATCATTCATTATTTCCTTTGTTTCCTTCTTTATTATACATACACAAGTTCAGAGACAAATGCATCAGTCCTTCTTCTGCCAGTGGGCAACGAAGGTCTCAATTGCTTATCGCCCAATTCATAAACATGCAGGGGCTGGATCGTTTATAATGAACCTGTTTAAATTATTATATTTAAGCTTAAACTTAGCCATAATTATGGTATTGGCCACTTTGAGTGACAGTCGGGTGCTGCCCACCTTAGCTTCTACAATGCTTCACTTTGAAACATTTCAGTTTAAGTCATGACCAGAGTTAGACTTTAAGCTTGATGTGTCATACTTTCCCACAGATAATGCTCACTTAGAATACTAGCATTACATAAAAACAGCTGATGCTGGGGGTAGATACAAAGTAGGTGGTACCTTCTGTAATGCAGAGTACTTGAGCAAAATATGTCCCGTTGATCAGGTGTGGAGACTCTCTATCTGGCATCTTGTTCAGTTTGATCTCAGCTGTCTTTGGGTCAATTGTGAGCCAGTTGTCAGGATCTGAGCCTTTGACATACCTACATCAGAGGAACACTGTGTTAGGTATTATCTTTAGTGTAGAAAATCAAGCTGATGTTGTACTTGCAGATTTTTTCATTTGTATGTGTGTGTTTATGTACTGACCTGACATTCTCAGCTGCTTTCCCAGTGTCTCCATCTATTGCGGTGTAGCTGCCAATTACTTCATTAATGCTGACAGAGCCTCCCTCTGAGATGGGAATAGCTTTTACTTTGGGGTCAAAACTTGGCCCCTCTGGCTGGTTCTTCACATTGATTTTGATGGGATAGGTGTTATATATGGTTCCACCACCTGAAGCACCTGTAGCACCGGAACCGCTTGAACCACCGGAACCGCTTGAACCACCGGAACCGCTAGAACCACCGGAACCGCTTGAACCACCGGAACCACCTGAACCACCGGATGCCCCTCCAAATCCACCATAAGGTGAAGCCTTGTTCTTTACAGCCAGTCCAAGTTCAATGTTTTTCACATCCTCATAATTCACAGCCTGTCAGATGGCACACATACAATGAACAGAGATTTGTATTAGCAAGTATAAAAAGGGGCCCTATTATGCAAATGTCCAGGTTCATGTTTGTATTTAGTGCCTGCGAGGCTCCACCAGCACCCGTCCGTCCGTCCAGGCGAAACAGAGGGCCTCATCATATAACTTTGCGTGGGGCCTCATGTTGGCCAGGGACGGCCCTGCCTATAACACACTACTGGAAAGGGAAAACCCCAAAAACATAAAAGACATATTATATTATATTTTGTGTAAAACTAGGACTGAGTGAAATTAAGACTCAAGGACAACTACATGTTAGCTGTAACAGCTGTTCGTGTGTAAATAAGTCAAGCTATGGTACTCACAAATTAAACGGCTTAGCTGAAGGAAGCCTTTGTGTTCCTGATCACATCCAACAGTATCAGATACAGTGTGGCCAAGGTGGAACCCACTGAATCACTCATTATAAGTTTACGTTGTATTATTATGTGTATCTTCAATGAAGCATAAAATACATTGTTTGATGTAAAGCTTATTGCCTGTTAAATTATACAAACGTAGCTGTTTCTGGACACTTCACATTTTGTATATATATTGCTCAGATGGCAGCCTTAGATGACACTGACTAATAGCCACCCTAAATGCTGACCAAAATGCCAATTAGTTCACAGTTTCACTTGTTTGTTTCTGAGTTAGTACCCAATTTGGTACCCCCATTCATGTCTACATCTAAAACTTTCATTATGGGCAAGCTTCTGTGTTGCTCACTCAGCAGTACCTTGTCGAGCATTAGGATGCCCTCGTTGGTTGCAGGGTCTGTTTTAATGCTGAAGTATCCGGCTTCATTGCCCTTGACGATGTCAAACATGGCTTCCCAACTATCTGTGGCCCTCATGTCCAAGTCCTCTGCTTTGATCCTCATCACCTCCACTCCCTCCGTGTTCTCCTCAATGCTGGCTTCATACTGCAAGTAAAACACATTATGAGATGCAGAATGTGTTTTATTTGTTGATGCAGTTCATGTTGACATAGAAGAGTGTGAGTAAGAAATCTACCTCAGATTTTTCCAAAGTGGGAAGGTTGTCATTCACATCTTTGACATCAATGACAACAGTGCTGGTTGCAATGTTTCCGCCTGATGCACCATTTAAGTCTTGACCTTGGACCGTCAGAATGTACTGATCGGCTCTCTAAAATAAGAAAAACAGTCACAAATTACTTACAGGCACCTAATCATATTGCTGTGAGATGGGACCAATATAAAAGGTGTGCATTTTAAAGGGGGATCAATTAGTTATAACTCAGTTTGCTCAGAGACGCAATGCTATGACTTTCTGCAACTGCCAACAGTTATAGAATTAACAGCCACTTAACTTGGTAATCTCATTCAGAGTTAGAGTGGGGACCTTATCATAAATCTACCATGAACAACTTTAAAGTGCTCTGCCTGGATGTTATATTCAATATTGTATATTGGGCTGCTCGATTATGGCAAAAATCATAATCTCGATTATTTGGGTCAATAATTGTAATTGCGATTATTAAATGCGATTATTCATTGACTTTGAAAACATCTATTTATTGGAGAAAAGAAATGTGAACAGTATGTTTTTAACAGTTGATTACCCTGAACTTTAAGTATAATTCAATTGAAAAACCCAAAAAAAAAACAATTATAAAAAAACAAAACAATAATAATAATAAAAGAATAATCTTTTTATTTCGATTACGTTGTTTTCGTAATCGTTGCAAGTCGTAATCGCGATTAAAATACGATTAATTGAGCAGCCCTATTATATATCCACCAGAGACACGAATGACAGAGGATTTAAGAGCAGTGGCAGCAACAATCAATTTTGTACTTAGAGAAAAAATCATGTCAAGGTGTTGCCCCGGTGGTCTACGATAGATAGATCACCGAGAAGATATATCTCATTAAAACCCCGATAGGGTATTTCTTAATTGTTTAATTCACTGGGGAATGTTTTAGATACCCTAAATCCAAAATAGATCAATTGTGTTGCCTATGTGAAGACGCATGAAGCATGCTGTAAAATCTCTAACATGCTTTGTTTTATTCAAGTTGTAAACTCTGTTGTGTCAATGCAAAAGTACATATTTTGCAAGATATGAGGTAATTACTCTGCACAAGTAAAGGTTCTTTAATAATCTATACGGCTTTATGCCAGCGTTTCTCAAACTGTTGGGTGCGCCCCACTTTTTTTTAAATACATTTTTTGGACCTCAGGCCGGAATCAAACCTGGGTCCTCGCGGGTGGTAGTGGACTGTTACAGCCGGAGACTGAGCATCTACAACGGAGAGTAAGTATGGGGTAAGAGTGTAAAGTTTAAGAGTGGGTTTGAGATTTGTTTACTCGTTGCGTACTTGTTCCACAAGCACGAAATTAATACACGGATTTAACACGAAGTTGAGCCACGAGTACACAAAATTAACACGAGTACAAAAAAGACACAATACAGGACAATAACAACGAGTACTAAGTACATGATAAAATACAGGGAAAGAAACATTACGGTTATAGACGGTTCCTTACCGTCTACTTCGTGAAATACCGACATAAACCGTGTAAATTACACTTGATTTTCACGAGCACAATTTTATAACCATGTAAAAGGGAATTATTTATTTTATTTAATTTCTAACCCTACAGCTAGACTACGACGACTTTAATGTTCAGAAAGCTCGGGGAACAGAAATTTCACTTGTTTCAGTCGGATGTGTATAATCTCTTGTTTGATATGAAATGTGTTAGACAGTCCAGAGTTCCTATTACATAAACAAACAGGATAACCACTTTTATCGGATGGACCTATATTTATATATAAAATTATGTTGTTTTGACGTTAAGTAAAACGTTCAAACCCCTGACAGGTCTGATAAGACGGTATGTTTCTCGTTTTGTCTAGAAGGTTAAGACCTGTTGACGAAGATGGAGTAATAAAGGAGAAAAATGTCCGTGAAGTCAATAGCTTTTATTACCGTTGACTACGACTTACCTCGGTCCGCTTACTCTTGAGAGACTAGCCGGATATGATAGGAACTAGTTCGGGTGAGTACCCTACAAGCTGTAAAGAGTTCTACCCTGACCAGAAACAGTTTTTGGTTCGGACCTGTCCTCTCCATGTCATGCTCTTAACGTAGGGTTAATAATTAACGTCACTTGAAGGTTTAAGCTTGAAGGTAGTCTTAGCCTCCTTAGTGGGAGAAATTACCAGTGTGTAGTGTGGTGTCACTCTAACTCGCCCCGCCCGGGGGACGTAAAGTTGGGTAGGATCATGGGTCCTCAGATCGATATCCTGTCACCCGGGTCGATAACATGTCTCGGGGCCCCGCTCGCTACCTCACTCCCCCCTTCCCCCTACGCGGCCCACGGCCAACGAGGTTCCCCGTGCCTTGTCCACCCGGAAAAGGTTCAGTGGTGGACAAGGAATGGAGGTGGGAGGGTTATTTCTACCCTCCCGGCCCGGTTCCGATTTTAACAGTTTACATAGCAAGGATTATTTGTCCCCAGAGGGTTGCGAAAAAATCCTACTTTCGATGAAAGTTTTTTATTTTGTTCCAGCACTCGATGAAAATGATATAAAAAAAATTTTACAACTTCATTTACGTAGTTGCAGGACCACGTGAAACTCGTGTGTTACTTAAATACCTATGTGAGAGAGTTTTGAGATACTTTCCCTCGACATAGGTAAAGTTATTAGGTTTGTAGACAGATCTTATACTAGCGTTTGGTTATTGTTTAGTAAATTTGAACGCCAATAAGAAATAGGAATAACCAATGGATAACGGTAAGAAAGAAAAAAAATTATAAAAATATATAAAAAAGGATTAGTGAGTGGGAAAATTTGACAAACAGAACAACAGACAATGACAGGATATCTGTGTCAACCTTATTAAAGAAATGAAACAAAAAATGTTGATCCGATGTAAGTTCGGGAACCGGAGGAGCTTAAAAGTTGGGAAAGCTGGGTACAGCACCGTTTTTACATGTGCGGGTATATATACGATAATTCAGTAGTAAGTTAGTTGGTAAAAAAACGAAGGAAAAAAAAGTACTTAGGTGAATTTGGTTGAATATTTCATGTTTTGATGGCTTTGTAAGGGTTATTAAAAGTTTCCTAAAATTGTTAAATTACGGCACAAAGTAATAAACTTAATAAAGTAATAAATACTGTTTTTTTTGGGTTTTTTGACTTAAAAAAAAAAAGTTATATTAGTTAATCAGTCTCCCTACCTTGAACAACCACCAAATAATCTCAGAACCTTACACAGTTTCTAATTCGTTGTTTTACTAAACTGACGTATAAGTAAAACATGCGATCACAGTCTAATGATGGAGACCTGGGAAGCACCGGTTTTTACATGGTGCGGATATTATTGACGATAATTTAGGTAGTATGTAGTTATAGAAAAAGATGGAAAAAAAAAAAGTACTTAGTATTTGGTCTGAAAGATTGGTCATGAGTTTTATGGTTTGTAAGTTAGTAACAAGTCCTGTAAATTTGGAAATTTACGGACAAAGTAATAAATTTAATAAATTAAAAGAGAGGTTTTTACGGAGTAACTGAAGGTAAGGTTTGGTGTAAAAAACTAGAGTGACGGTAACGTCATATTTTGTGGTACGTAAAACCATTACAGTCGTAAATAAATCTTCTCGTTCATCACTATAAACTATAAAAGAAGAGGTAAGGATGTCCTAATGTGGTTAAAAGGGTTGACGCTCGGCCTAGACGGTACAGGTTGCATAATGTGTAAAAGGGTGACGTCCGGTCTACTTCAGATGTAAACGTCAATAAATACTCGGCTCTTCACCCACACACACACACACACACACACACCACACACACACACACCACACACACACAACCACACACACACACAGCACGACAACACACACACACACACACACACACAGTACACACACACCACACACACACACACACACACACACACACACACACACACAAACTTAGTACATTCGCACGTGCCTAGTAAGGTACCTTTTTCCGGTAGAAAACATACTCCCTACTACAAACTACACAGCAAAACTTCTCGACGAACTAATGAGTTTTGTTGTTCTTGTTGACAATACACAAATACGTGGACGCGCAAAAACAACTCTCTCTAGTCAGACGTAGTTCTCGGGATTGATAAAGAAAAAAAAAAATCCACTCGTCTCTTCGCTCTTTCTGGACCTCGGTTTCTCGTTCCTAGGTTTAATTCTTCGGTACAGTCACGTCTTCTCTGAAAAAAAAGCATAACCCTGTCGACTTAGAAACGACTCGGAAGAAGACGGTCCGCGTCGACGTCCTGAGTAAAGACTCTATCTGTGTTCCAAGCGTCGCCCCCACTTGTGCGTTACGAGAGACCTCAGTCGGGTAAGAACCTTTTTTTTTTTTTTTTTTATTTTTTTTTTTTTTTTTTTTTTTTCTTGAGGAGCCGTGGGAAAAAGTGTAGACTTTCACCTCTCCTGTGACTCGGCGAGGCATGTGTCCTCCCCCTGTCTCTATCCTTGCTGCAGCAAGAGGTGCTCGACCCGCGCTTTTGGTCCCCCAACAGGAGTGTCTAAAACACCTCTTCCTTTCCGGCCGGGGAAGAAAAAAAAGACCCACCACCTACACGCCGGCCCCTGAGTCACGAAGAGAAAAGAGCGAGCGGAGTGTCTCCGACGAACGGCGAGGAAGGCACCGCCTACCTGCCCGAACGGCCGAATTTTTATTATTATTTCAGTCCGCGGAATAAACAATTTCAGCGGCCCCTGTGTTTGCGCCTAAGCTTTCTTCACAGTGTGGCCACTGGACTTTTTGTAAGCCGCGAGCGGGGGTGCGACCGCCGCGCGGCGGGCATGTCACGTTACAAGATGACGGTGTAAGGGTGGGTGTTCGGTAAGTCGGATTTCCGTATATCGTCCCGCACTTCACGGAAAGTCCTGAAAAGGGCCACGCCGGCGACTGCAACGCACCCCGCGACGGAAGCCACCGGCGGACCGAAGACCGTATCACCGGGGCCGTCCATGCGAAAAGGCGGCGGGCGTTTGTGGCGGGCGACGCTCGCGGAGGAACCGACGAGGCGCGGTCGCGGCGCGAAACTTCAGGTGG
>NW_011357369.1:4259415-4292744 GCF_000735185.1 Notothenia coriiceps
CTTGGAGGACTACGAGGCTAGGAACCAGGGAGCTACAGTAATCTAGTTAAGATCTACCAGAAGTTGTACCGGCCGACTTTAACTAAAGAGCAGTGATAGCCTCCTGGGCTCCTCAGCTCCTACCCTTAACTACTTTCCTCTTTCCCGGGGTTACTGTAATTTGTTGGAACTTAACACATTTACAGGAATTTTTTATTTGGAAAATAATTATCGACGATTTTATCAACAAAAATTTACATTTAGCAAAACCAAAAAAGAATTTAGGGTGTCTTCTTTCATTCGATTGCGTCGTCACTTATGGTAACAAAAATTATAACATTTGTGTACTAATGTTATCGAGTTAGTGTTTAATAACGCAACGAATGGTAAGGGGTATCCCACTATGAAAAATTAACACGTAACTTAAAATTCTAAAACTTTTACGCCAATCACTATTATTATAAATTTGATACGCATTTACTGTGTGTCAAAACTGATAAAACTTTTATTGTAAGGCGTAAAACTGTTCTTAGTCCCCCACGACGAGAACGACGCAAATTTACGAGTACCTTTATAATGAAAAGGTTTCTCGGTTATTGCAATAGTAGGTATAGTATCTATAACCGAGGATACACTGATGGGTCCTCCACGGTCCTCCACGGCTCCTTCGTGGATGCATTTCCGGGAACAGAGACACTGTTATTGTCTCATTATACTGCACTGTGAATGAATTAAAAGTAAATATATAAGTCGTGATGAACACATCTGTCCATCAGACAGAGGGCTGCTGTGCCTCCTGTCATCATTAATGGACGTCTCTTTAAAATGACCGCTCAGAGGAGAGGAGTTCTAATTTCTCTAATTGCCTGCTGCTTCCCCTCCTCTCTCCTCGGTTCCCCTCCTCGGCTCCTCCGCTCGCATCTCCTGTGGGCGGGACTAAGCCTCGAGGATAGGAGTCGAGGAGGGGAATTAGTGAAATGAGAAAGGGCCAGGGTCATGTTACAATTTGTTTACGTCTTTCTTTAACTCTTTCACGAACTGGCAAAGGAGAACTTTCCGCTGCTGTTAAGTCTCGTGCAAACGTTGACCCCAGGACCCCAGGAAGTGCGCCAATTTTTGAAGCCGATTTTGGAATGACTATAGCGGCCAAATGGTGGTACTACAGCGTCCGTGGCGTCATTTTGACCCAAAAAGACCTTTTCCCATTGACTGAGACGTCTGTAAATCAGCGTATAATTTATTTTTGAGCTAAATCAACTACCTACTACGAACACTTGTTTAGCCCTTATTTAAATGATTAGGACTTTCCAGTTGTACCATGTGTCAAAAGTTGAATCCAAAGTTATTTTCTCTCTCCATTAATCGACTTAAGGAAAACTTAAGTGCGCATGCTCTCTAAACAAAAGGCCCCGGACGATCCGGGTACTTTCTGAATCTACAGTCGCTCTATTTTTGCTTCATGCGCCACTGAGCAACTCTCATAGCAATGAGCGGTGACCCTCCTCCGACGCTGGATCCAGTTCTCTTCATACATGGTTGACCCCTGCCACATGAGATCTCTGTTTTTGGATACCACGCTGCCACAGCTAGCGTTCCGCCCCGGATTGAAGACAGTACCGCAACACAAAGACAACCGTCTTTGGGAGGTGGGAGAAGCACTGTTTTTTGTTTACCAACAGCGCAAACAGAGCGGACTGGGTTAAGCTACAAGCTCGGCGTGGTAGAAGCAGAATATACTCAGGGTCACTTCTATCTGTCTGTTTGAATGTAATAACTACACGGCTTGCATCGTGAAGCACGCAGCTAACATTAGCTGTTCCCACATAGCTAGCAGTTTGCTACTACACTACTTTACCTGCACGCGCGGGGGATATATACCTGGGTATAAAGTGAGCGGCTCGTGCTACTCTGTGTTTGGGAGTTGATTTCATCACAAAAATTCCTTACTTTTCTACAGTTTAGAGGTAATCCTGGGTGAGAAGGGACCCATGGTCTTTACTAGAAGCATGTTTTGGGGTTATCGTGGTAACTTTAGGATTAACGCTGGCCGGGTTTCAGCCCTACGGCGCTGGTTCACTTCTCCATGGTAACGTATGCTGAACACCCAGTGGTGGAATGTAACTAAGTACATTTAGTCAAGTACTGTACCAAAATACTTCACTTGAGTATTTTCGAGTTTTGCTACTTAATACTTTTACTTTATTACATTTCGGAGGCATTGTTTTACCTTTTACTCCACTACGTGCATTTAAAAAAATGTGATACTAACTTCTTTGCATGTATTAATTTATAATACAGAATATAAATCAACTAATAAATCATTATGCATTAGAAGTTATGCTAACAAGTGGTATAGCAATTCATTTAAATAATCCTAAACCTTACCATTATTGTTATTTAGTACTTTAGTGGCCCCTTGTTGGATTCTCTATATACTTTTCAAGCAGGATTTGAATCATGCAATTCAGTTAAACTTTCCTCCTATTCTGTATTGACAATTGTATAACTTTTTATTATTGTGGTTAGTTATGAGGTTGTGTCTACTAGTGTTCATTGGTTTATGTGCTGTACAGCTAGGTATACATACAAATCTGAAGTCATTGATGGAACAGATGTTTCTTTTTTTCTCAGACTAAGTTACCATCATGGTTAACCAGGTTCAGCGAGGGGACGGTAGTTGGCAGTCATGCAAGAGTGACTCCAGCGGGGCCAGCAACAGTGGGGGGGAGAGCTCCAAGGAAAGCTCCCGCTGCTCCACTCCGGTGCTGGATGCAGACCGCTTAGACAGGCTGCGGGACAAGATGCGCAAGAGGACGGAGTCTGGAGACTGCTGGTTCTCGCTGGAATTCTTTCCCCCCCGCACAGCCAGTGGAGCTGTCAACCTTATATCAAGGCATGTGAAAACTGAAATATTTATTCAGGAATCATGATATGCTTTGAATCACCAAAGGCCAGATAAAAAATGTGCATGCACGTTCAAAGAATACAAAATAATAGCTTAGTCATAGCAGAAAGAAATATGTCTCTTGATTGCATAGTTCAACAATTATAGACCAGTAACTAAAGGGCTTTTTGTAATTCTGCAGCAAATATTTGGAGCGCTGAGTTTGCCTTCTTTCCTCAGATTTGACCGTATGGGCACCGGAGGGCCTCTGTTCATCGACATAACTTGGCACCCAGCAGGGGACCCAGGCTCCGACAAGGAAACCTCATCTATGATGATTGCAAGCACAGCAGTCAATTATTGTGGCCTAGATAGCATCCTTCATCTGACCTGTTGCAACCAGACCAAAGAGAACATTACTGGCTACCTCGCCAAGGCCAAGCACCTGGGCCTCAAAAACATCATGGCCCTGAGGGGAGGTAGGAGAGATTACATGTGTTTACATTTTGGATTATAGAAGTCTTCTGTAAAGTAATGTAGGTAAGTGAGTAGCATTGGTGCTAAACAATTTTATCAGCTGCCTAAAGTATACACTCGAGGAAATTCCTGCTGGGAAATGGAACATTCCCACTCAAGAGACCATAAAGAAATTGAGTTATCTGATTTGGTCCATAGTTTTTCTTCTGTTTCTGATTACAAAAAAAGGTTCACTGGCTTCTCACGGCAATTCTTAGTAAAGAGAAGCCTAAGAGCAGCTCTGCCTGGAGTGTGTGGATTACCTTGAAAGACAGGCTGCTTTTTCCCTTGCATGTGCACTTTTCAATTAAACTCACTTTTCACTCTATTCATTAAATCCCCATCCTGCTGATTCTTTTGCCAATGTTATTTAAAATATTATAATAATCTGAGTTTAAAATTAATCTCTAACCTTTGAGGTCTTCACAACATACAGTATGGCTGCCAGCTAAACTGTGATTGTGATTCTCTGTAGACCCAGTGGGAGCCGACTGGGAGGAAGAGGAGGGAGGCTTCAACCACGCCATCGATCTAGTTAAACACATCCGATCAGAGTTTGAAGACTACTTTGATATCTGTGTTGCCGGTATGCTTTCAGCCTTCAGATCAGCAGTAGGCAGTTCAAGTTGAACTCCCTTTGATTTAATAATGCATGTATTGTCCAGGATACCCCACAGGGCACCCCGAGGCAGAAAGCTATGAGGAGGATTTAAGACACCTAAAGGAAAAAGTAGATGCTGGAGCAGACTTTGTGATCACCCAGCTGTTCTTCAGAGCAGACACATTCCTCAAGTTCCTGGATGACTGCAGGGCAATTGGTATCACATGTCCCATCCTACCAGGAATATTCCCCATCCAGGTAACTCCCCTTTTAAAGCCCCACTTTGAGTATCGGCTGTATGCATCTCTTAATACATTGAGCATTTCCATAGTTCCATTCCTATAGTATTTTATAGCATCAAGCTCCGCTTTAGAATAAAAGACATGGAAAACATGGTTTTGTCTAAATCGGTTAACAGGGGCGCTGCGCCCTCTTACTTTCGGCGTGCGTGCTCATACCAAAATGCCGATTTTCCCTGTAAAATGTTAAAGTGATGCCAGAAAACAATATTTCTGTTTGGCAAAAAAATGTATAATTACTCCAAAAATATGAAAGTGTGTCAAATAGACCATCAGCTGCAGAGACAGAGTTTTTACGGAGCTCGGACGGCGTGCTTTTGTTGACGTCCACAGCGCCGTCTTGTATACTGGCGTCATGTTCTTTGCGAGAATTGATACATACAAGATCAGCGCCACAGTATTGCCTCGTACTATATTTTTCTAGAAAAATGGAAAATATCACCTTTTTAAAATATGTGACATTTAACCTGTTCCTCATCAGGGTTACCAGTCTCTTCGTCAGCTTGTGAAGCTGTCAAAGCTCGAGGTGCCAAAGGAAATCACAGAAGTCATCGAGCCCATCAAAGACAACGATGCTGCTATTCGTAACTACGGAATACAACAGGCGGTGGAGATGTGTCGTGTGCTGCTAGACAGTGGAAAGGTACCGGGACTCCACTTTTACACACTGAATCGAGAGGTCGCCACCATGGAGGTCCTGCGACAGCTGGGGCTGTGGATAGAGGACCCCAGGTCAGTCATCCTTTTTGCCTGCTTAAAAAATCACCATAAACAGTCGTATTTCCTACAGAGTCCCAGTGCTGACAGAAAGGCAACATTTATTTATTGCACTTGACGCACACACACGCATGGCGTAATTTCCACTGGGACAGGGGGGGACATCTCCCCCCACTTTTCGAAATCCTGTTTATGTCCCCCCACTTTACAAATATGTTTATTATTTTTTAACGCAAGCCTTCATCGCCACGGAGGAGCACACAGCGTCTGTGACTGAGCGAGACAGAGAGCTAGAGAGAGCACACCTTTATCTATTTAATATAGTTGTAAAAAATAAAGTAAGAAATCATTTCAATGTGTGCTATAGGACAGTAAAAAAAAAGAAAAACAGTTTAAAAGGGGAGTGATTAGTAAAATATGCATAAATAAAAAGAAAGCATGCTAACTAGGTAACATAAGATAAGAATAAACTAGTTTAAATGATTTATTATTGGTTGTGATCATATTCTAAAGATGTTTGGATTATTGAAAAGTATACAGCTCCCTTTCATACGAGTGTTGAGAGCTGTATCCATACATTCCTGTTGTGCTCAAAGTGCACCAGATTGATGTTTTTCACTTCAACATTTAAAAACAAATCTCCCGGGTGTGCCTGCCCCCGGACCCCCCTAGAGGAGGTGAGGTCCACCCCCAAATAAAGCAGGTTAAAATAATTAGATTGCATACATGTTATTTTAGTAAACACTGAAAACGGGTCCCACAGACCCAAAAAGCACACAAAGGTTAAAGGTAAGCATATAATAATGTTAAAATGTGCTAAATATATACACTGCAAAAAACAAAAAAAGAGTAAAAGTAGCTCAAGACTGTTTTATTTTTTGAAAGTAGCTCTCATCCTAAAAAAGGCTGGAGACCCCTGCATTAGAGCGTACAAACTGTAACTATAAGTAGCTGATACATATGTGTACTGAAACAAATACCAATACATGTATTGCATTGTTTTCTTATGCGCAATTACTTCATACTGTCTTTGTCTTTTTCGTCCTGCATTTATTGTGCCCCCNCAGGGGAAGCAAAGACAGACATCACAACACGTACCTTTACGTAGCTTCTAGGGAGATCGTCTCACCGTAGCTGTTAATCTGATCAAAAGACGTGTTCAATGGCATTAAAACGAGAAAGAACGCGGCTGAATCGGTTTATCCATAGGTTGATAAAGTTCCTGGGCAATAATTGGAATTATTTATAATCCATAATTCAATTTTTATGTAAAAATCGCAGAGCAAAAGTTAGCTGCTAATGGTAGCCACCAGAGTGGCTGCTGCTTCCGGTCTTGGCTATGCGGCAGTATAATACACACACATGACCAAATAAGGACTATGTGGGAGTTCCCCTCGATTCCATTGGCTCTGACGGTTAGAAAGAGATGTCACATGTCAAAATCCAGCAGGGGGAGCCAGAGATATGAAAAATCCACCCAAATGGCCCTAGAAGAGGTTTTTTTTTGCTAAATCTGTCTAAAAATGTCAAATATCACTTGTTTTGCATCAATCTTGATACAGGGTACTTATTATATCTTGTACTTTGGATTCCTAAAGCTTTTAGTCTACTAACCCATCATCCAAGGTTAGTTTTCACTATAAGTACAAAATATATTTTGGACGGACACTATAATTTACAGTTTTTTAACATGTTCAATCTGAATTTTCTTTAAAATAAAAAACATCTATATTGAATCTGACTTTCTACATCCAACTGACAGGTTTATCATTACTTTGAGAAAAAAGATTATTAATTTAACCCTTTTAGAAGGGAAGATATGGTTATTTGTTCTGGGAATGTCATTTTCGAGCCTGAAAACTGAAAAACAGGCTCGGGGTTTAACAGGTTAATATATAGAGTTGTTATCAATTTGTTTTAAAGCTCAATAAATAACAAAGAAGACCTTTGACCGGGAAATTTCCAATTTGTCCGGAAGATTTAAATCCTAACGGACAGGGTGACGGGCACACATTTTTTCTAACGGGAACTCTGGTCAGTGTCACTGACTGAGAGTCAGTTTGTTCATACAAAGGAAATGGGAGAACAACCGTCAAATCCTCCAAATAGAAGTACTTCAGGCAGATGCATTCAGAGTACAGCACCATATATATATACAGTATATATATATCAGACGTGCAGGGAACGGAGTCACAATGTCAAAACTGCATCAAGGTCCACAGAAGGTTAAATCCCCAAGTAGCATTTTTGTCAGCTCTTTCAAATTATATCAGTGTCACATTGATGTGTCAGTGTGTCCTCTGTCCGCCTGTCACTGAAGGACGCTCGGTCCTCTGTCCCCGAGTCAGTCCTCCTTCCCTGTGACAGTCCTCTGTCCCTGTGAAAATCCTCTGTCCCTGAGACAGTCAGTCCTCTGTCCCCGAGTCAGTCAGTCCTCTGTCCCGAGTCAGTCCTCTGTCCTCGAGTCAGTCCTCTGTCCCCAAGTCGGTCTTCTGTCCCCGAGACGGTCCTCTGTCCCCGAGACGGTTCTCTGTCCCGGAGACGGTCCTCTGTCCCCGAGTCCCCGAGACGGTCCTTCGTCCCCGAGGCGGTCCTCCATCCCTGAGACGGCCCTCTGTCCCCGTGACAGTCCTCTGTCCCTGAGTCAGTCCTCTGTCCCTGAGACAGTCAGTCCTCTGTCCCGAGTCAGTCCTCTGTCCCTGAGTCAGTCCTCTGTCTCCTGTCCCAGAGACAGTCCTCTGTCCCCGAGTCAGTCCTCTGTCCCAGAGTCAGTCCTCTGTCCCCGAGTCAGTCCTCTGTCCCAGAGACGGTCCTCTGTCCCTGTGACAGTCCTCTGTCCCCGAGTCAGTCCTCTGTCCCCGAGTCAGTCAGTCCTCTGTCCCGAGTCAGTCCTATGTCCCTGAGTCAGTCAGTCCTCTGTCCCTGAGACAGTCAGTCCTGAGTCAGTCTTCTGTCCCTGAGTCAGTCAGTCCTCTGTCCCCGAGTCAGTCCTCTGTCCCCGTCACAGTCCTCTGTCCCTGAGTCAGTCCTCTGTCCCTGTCACAGTCCTCTGTCCCTGAGTCAGTCCTCTATCCCTGAGTCAGTCCTCTGTCCCTGAGAAAGTCAGTCCTCTGTCCCTGAATCAGTCCTCTGTCCCCGAGACAGTCAGTCTTCTGTCCCTGAATCAGCTCCATGACTGCACAGCTACATGGAAGATGATAAATAAAGGATGATTTAAATTGTCTGTGGTTGGATTGTGACGTGATTTTTTGTTGTTGTTTTTGCTTTCTTATTTCTGTATTGCTGTTTGTAACATATGCGAGGACCACCATGAAAGCGAGATGGTTAAATCCTAAATGAATACATGTGAGTGAAATGTATATTTCTCCCTGAGCCAGTGAGGAGTGTGTAGGTCTGCGGGACGCTCTCAGTCTGCACTCACTCTGAGGGACTAACAGTCCGGATGTTTAGTTTCTTGCGTCTTCCTCACTAACGCCTCAAATAAATTACCAATAATTATTAGTTTTTTTTCTTTCCCTGCAGTCCCCCGGCTCGGCAGTCAGTCATGTGATCAGCCGGAGCGTTCTGATTCCCCCACATGTATCAGAATATGAAATGCCACATTCCTTTGTCCCAGTTTGATAGCGGGAGAGAAATAGCATTTGATATCAGAGAGCAGACAGGTGTTCACGTTACGTGCTTTTTATGAGGTTGTATCTATTATTTGAATATATGTCATTAACACTATGCAATACCCCCTCCCCCCATTGTATGTATAACGGTAATGTACTGTTCAAACATTTAATAGACCTTTATCATACTTTATTTTAGATGTAAGTGGAAATACATTTGAATGTGTTTATTAATGTATACACATGTTTACAGTACTCCTATCAATACATCTTGTGTATTATTCCCACCAGGTTTGATTAGACTGTAATCTGTCACCACAAGCTCACAGCAGGAGATATTAGTCGTGGACAAACACTTTCATAAATGCTAATAACTATTTCAAAGTGTGTCACTGTTTATTTCAATACAGATGGACCCACAAATCAAGGTGATAGTCCTGGTCTGCAATCATTTATCAGTACCACAAAATGAGGCCAAACTGAAAAGCAACATTAGATACCCACTGTGAAATAATGGAGAGTTAGCTGATTCTCACGAGGGAATATAGTTATAGGTTATTAGAGTATGCCTTTAAAGTATGGCGGAGTTCATGGAGGACCCCCATTGGTCCCAGAGAGACGCTGGATGCTTATTTTACTAAATCCTTCACTCTGCTGATTGTCCCTCTGTGGGGAGGCGTGTTCCTCTGTGGGGAGACGTGTTCCTCTGTGGGGAGGCGTGTTCCTCTGTGGGGAGACGTGTTCCTCTGTGGGGAGGCGTGTTCCTCTGTGGGGAGGCGTGTTCCTCTGTGGGGAGGCGTGTTCCTCTGTGGGGAGGCGTGTTCCTCTGTGGGGAGGCGTTTTCCTCTGTGGGGAGGCGTGTTCCTCTGTGGGGAGGCGATTTATAGGAACAACACATGCACATTCCAGCTGAATCTGGACGACAGTGCCTGTTCACTGTCCAGCTATTCCTTTCAAATACACAGCGGGCCGACTCTTTACAAAATAAAGAAGGACAGCTATCAGCAAAACACATCCGATAAAATGGATTCACGTTACACTCTGGGGAGGGCAGCCATCTATCATCAGTATAAAATAAACACAGTGTGAGGGAGGCTGGACGTCCCTGCTGCCCAGTTACCTATCCTCCTAAGAGGAGGTGATTATTTATTCTTATTCTTATTAGGATCCCCATTAGCACTAGCATTGGCTATTCTTCCTGGGGTCTGCACACACACAGTCAAACAGAAAACAGCTCATCACTTCATGCAATTCACAACTCAGTATGAAGTGAAAACCAAAATGATCATTCTATTTTAACCATCATTCAGCCGAACAAAAGAAAATACAAATAACTGTACATACCCACAGACACAGTTCCATTATACTTTATGATACAGAGTTAATTTCTTGCAAACCTTTGAGATGTAATTGGGACTTTTCCTGAATGATATGGACTGGCACTGAATCCCAGCTGACCATGGCTCTGAATGTCTTCTGTTTCAGATTTGATTTAGTTGTGGGCATCATGAACCTTCCTTCTATTGCCTGATGTGTTTGATGGTTATATTGAGGTATAAGGAGCACTGCACACATGTGCTGGCATATTTGTGCTACTTCGATTACAATTTCAGAAATAAGCTACAGAAAAAAAACTGGGATATTTAGCTTCATATCCTTGCCTTACAGAGAGGTTACTTTATATTGAGGTTCAACATGGAGCTGAAGCAAAATGGAAAGTATACAAACACTTAGCAACAGAGAAGTGCCAATCAAAACATGGTGATGTTCACAGGCTCCGTGTGATGAAGCTGTGGAGGGGGCTGCTCTCTGTGAACCAGGACGGAGCGAGGGGTTCTGAACCAGGACGGAGCGAGGGGTTCTGAACCAGGACGGAGCGAGGGGTTCTGAACCAGGACGGCGCGAGGGGTTCTGAATAGGGCAGCACGATTTTGGGAAATAATCTAACAGATCTGACAGATATTGCGATATTTGTTTTTAAGCGACCCAACGGAAGTTTATTGTAAAATGTTGCCATTTCTCCGGCTAGGAAGGTCGTATCAACGTGCTCCCGTCTCTCGCACCCCCGCAGCCCGAGCAACGAGTGAAAGAACTAAACTTACATGAAACTTCCGTTGGGTTGCTTTAAAGTCAAGCTTCAGTTTAAGATTCACTCTGTAATAGAAACATGTGATGGAGCATTACTGACCTGACTCAGATGATTTGTTTCACCAAACCATCTAGGAAAGCTCCATTGGAAGCCATTTGGAAAGGGCAGGCACTTTCAAAAATACTTGGCAGGTGATTGGATCAATCTGTCTATCACCTTCTATCATGGGCCACTTCTGATTGGTTAACAATGGCTGATACATGTGGAGCACAGCACTTCTGATTGGTGTGGATAACTGACACACAAGAAGAAAAACAACAAAAAATGTTAAAAAAAAATGGCAGGCTTTGCGATTTGATAATCGCATCATTTCAAATCGCGATTTCGATTTCTGAACCAGGACGGAATGAGGGGTTCTGAACCAGGACAGAGTGTGTGTCTAACTCCAGATGTGATGTGCACTGCTGCAGAGACAGTGTGATCTGAACACATTGATTGGGAGTTCTCCAGTTTTAGTTTCTTCTGCTCAGTGACCCCTCACTCTAAATGCTCTCCCCGGTCAAGGGCCGGGGGACCCCCTCCTGTCCGTGTGATCGAACCCCCAACATCCCCATGGCGGATTAGATGCAGCCCATGAGAGTGGAGCAACATGAAGAGTCGGCTATGATGAAGAAAAGGTGAGGCAGTGAGGTGTCGGAGCATGGGGGGGTATTTATTTTTAGACGTCTAATGAAACTTTCAGCACCTCACCGTCGACAGGAGGACAGTTGACAGGCGACTGTGATACTCTTTAATTAGCTCCCAGGCTCTCGTATGTCTGTTAGATAATTATCATCACTGAGCATTACAGAGCCGAGAGCCTCAGGGTTCATTCTGACAGACGCACCACTGTGAGCAGGACCCCCCTGATGGTCATACCATCGGGTCCCCAAACAATGTTTTCTGACAACTGTCTCATGTCTGATTTAGGGTTTTTCTGTTACAGTGTGTCATGCATTTCTTTATTACAACACCACACCTGTATTAGTTTTATCTTCCTCAAAAATACTAGCATTGATCTTGTCATTAATCATGACCAATTCATTTTGTCAGTCTATTGACAGCACTAGTTGGTTGTCATATGGTTAAAATCATGGTTCTCTTCATTGGAGATGAAGCTACATTTAACAGATACAATCTTGAATCTGATCATTGTATTTACAAAAACACGCAAATCAAATGTAATATATCAGGAAATAAAAATCAGAAATGATCACAAACTCTTATCACCAGTTTGACTGAGTAACTATAGAGATCAGATCACAGCAGCGCAATGTCAGACCTTACTTCCCCTAACTCAGACCACAGATATGTTTACAAACTTGACCTTCAGTTTGATCTCAAATCCACATCTCTGATGACGTGCTCACAGACTCACAGTGTGAAGCAGTTCCTCATAAAGAGCTGATGATCCAATAAAGTGACACAAACATGTTGCAGCAAGGGCTGTTATATTTTGATACAAATTGTAGTGGCACAATGTGAAAAGGCCACGACCCAGTTAAATGCATCCACATGTTTAACAGTATGACACTGAACGATCGGCACCCTCATCAACATGTGACAGACAGCACAGCACTGTGACCTCTGTCCAGGTGTCAGAGCTACAGAAACACATGTACCTGTGATCTCAAGGATCAACTGTACAGATAGTCGGAGAGTAATCCACTGAAGAAGAGCCAAAGAGGTCAATGCATACACCCACAGAAGAAGAAAAAGACCAGCATGCATTGCAGCAAAGAGGCAGGTTGGGTTGTGAGTCGGGAAATCTCTTCTTCACCTGCAGCTGAACACTTCATGAAAAGCATTCTGGGAAATGTTGTTAAATCACAAAATAGGAGAAATGAGGCCAGAAAAACAATAAATTTTGGACAGCGTTTGAATACAATGTGTATGTGACACTAGTGGTGTCTGAAAACACATCGCTCCAAAGAAGTCCAAAAGCTAGAGTAAAAGGTGAGATGATTGAAAAGGTCTTTAATGAATCCCAGGGGAGCACAACAACAAAAAAAATCGTTTTATTAGCCATAATCCAGTTTGCTCATTCGAAGTAGAGTGAAATGAATACTTCAGTTCCTGTTTGATCTAGCTGGGTTCAGTTTAAATTACACACATGAGATCAGACCAAATAGAAACAAGTATCTGCTGAGGGGCATGTTAGAAGGGAGCTTTTGTCTTGAGAGCTGCCACTATGAGGAGTGTGTTCACTTTGTGCTGTTGGGGCAGAACCTCTCCTGCTCTGCGCCGTTCCTCTATAAGTTTGTTTTAAAAGAAGGAAAACTCAAAGCAACCAGGATAAGGGTTAAACAATAATCTGCTTTAATGGTAAAAGACAACAATACAAAATACAGAGTACTCTGGGATTAATTGTGTTACCGTGCGATGCAGATATCGGAGACGGTCAGTCAGAAGGGCATCAAGCATAAGAATATCATGATATTTATACACAGGTGGGGAGGAGTTGTATCGATGCTCCTCCCTAGTTATTTGTTATTGGCGATTTCACTTCTGGGCGAGCTAGCCAGTGAGTTGGCCGTTCTCCATTGGCCGGTTTCACCTAAACACTGAGAGTCCTTTACTTCACCTGAGCTGAGGTTATCTGAGACTCTCAGTCTGACAGGAGAGAGTTCTCCCTCCACCTTGTTGTTGAAAAAGCTCCTTATATCCGTTAGCTTGGCTAGCTAGCACCAGATGCTAACCACAACGATCTCCGGTAGATACCCACCGGTGCGCGAGCTCTCTCTCTCGCTCGCGCACTCACACAAAATGGCTCGTGCCACACACACACAGAGCAGAGCTTGAATGAAACACAGAGACCCAGAAGTAAGCTACTTGTACTCACGAGGCCTATTATGTGCAGAATACCTTTCGCTTTCAGTTGGTTTTGATTGAGTGTCCACACATGGATGTTTAAGGACAAAAAAACGATCCATTTGTCACTTTGCTGTTAGCAAATAATTTGGGGCTCCAGCTAACAGGAAGTCACTCAAGTGTCACAAAATAATTTAGCCTATGGGTAGGTCAAAAATCTAATGGGTGCTGGCCATTGGCCTAATCATATCACCTGTGTTGGCTTTATGTTTTTGGTCAAACATTTGTTTGTTTCACATTTGCATTGATGCAATCAATAATTTTCCTGATTTAATTTAATAAAAATAATAATAATAATTTTCGTGGGAAAAAAAAAAAACACATATATTTCTTGGGGGTGCTTAGGGGGTGCTTTGGCAATCCTGGGGGGTGCTTCAGCACCCCCTAGCTCCCCCCTGGCGTCGCCCCTGCCAGGATTTGATTCAATCGGACTAAACAAGGCTGGTGTGAATGTGACCTAAGACATTGTTCTTTGCCTTCAGTCCGTGTTTGTCCGAATCTTGGTTTTGATGAGTGTGAAGAATAACACTCTATACATTCATTATTTATTTCCAAAGGTTCATTAGTTTCACTTGAATATGTTTGGATCTGGTGATTTGAAGAGATGATGATGCCCAGCGTAATTAGTTGGAAAGCAATTTGGAGATATGCAAGAGGAGATAAACATCCCCTAATATAGCTCTTTCTTAAAGATGGGTTAAACGTCTTCATCCTAAACTGGGTTTACCATGTCCTGACTCATGCTCTGTACTTGATGCACAGACAGGGCTGATATCTGTTTTCACTCTGGAGAAAGTAATACAATCCTAATCTGTTGAACTCTCCCAACAGTTAGCCCATAGCTTTGAAGCATTAACTGTCAACAAATACACCATGTTTGTTTTCTCTCATGCTAGGTGAAGTGTTTGCCATGGAATGATGAGCCTCTGGCCCCAGAAACCAACCTGCTGAAGGACGAGCTGGAGAAAGTGAACAGACGAGGAGTCCTCACCATCAACTCCCAGCCCAACATAAACGGCAAACCCTCCACAGACCCTGTAGCAGGCTGGGGACCTGCAGGAGGCTACGTCTTTCAGAAGGTAGGACCTCTTCTTTCTTCTTGATTGTGCCTTCTGGATGGACAGGTTGGCGAATCGGGTGTTTTTGTCTGACAAGTTGATATGCCTCAGTCCTCTTGTTTTACATCAAACAGGCCTATCTGGAGTTCTTCACTTCTAGTGAAAATGTGACTGCTCTCCTCAAAGTACTGAAAAAGTACGAGCCCCGTGTCAACTACCACATCGTTAATGTGCTCGTACGTTTTTACTGAGCACCTTTTAACTCCATGTTTTGTGTCTGAATATGCATTATTAATATGTCCCAATGAATATGTTGTTTGAAGGGCCGTAACCTGACCAACGCCCCTGACATGCAGCCTAACGCTGTGACATGGGGCATCTTTCCTGGAAGGGAGATTGTCCAGCCCACTGTAGTGGACCCAGTCAGCTTTATGTTTTGGAAGGTAAGATAGAGTTGTGCAGAGATTCGGGAATGATTAGCATTCTGCTAATTGCTTGTTTTCTTCCAGTGAAAAATTATACAAGATTAAGGTGCGAAGCATTGGCCAAAAACAAGGGCTTTTAAAAACGTTGTGGAGATAGGAAGTGACCTCATTGTTACGTTGTCCAGCCCACTGTAGTGGACCCTGACTAATGCACACCTTCATCTCCCTATAGTGTGCATTTGTGTAAAAAATGGAACTGCAATAGATTAACATTTGGAAAAATACATATTTACGGATGACAAACTTGAGGTACTAAAACATGTGTAGACCTTGAAACTCAAAGTAGCCATGAACCAAAACCTGTCTTTATTTACTTCCCTTGTATTGATGTTCTTTAGGTTTGGCATCACAAGACCCTGGCATACTGACACACTTCCAATAAAAAGTATTAATACCAAATAACATGTCTTATGTGACTCAGCTGTCTGACAGAATCAGCCCGGCGCGATAACATATTTTTGTAGTGTATATAAAGCAGTTTGTACACGCTGCTTCTGGTCTGTCCTGCAGCTCTACATGGAGGTAGCCTCTACCCTCCTGGCAGACAGTGGGCTCTTCTAGTTTTACTAATGCTTCGAACTGTTTCTCGGAGTTGTCTGTAATGTAGGGTAAAACACTGACTGGGAGCAGATGTTCATACAAGCACACTTCAAAATATCCAAACAGTCTCTTTAACACAACATGTGTTTACCCCTTAAAGATGGTTTCAGGGCCTTTGCGGCGACCCTGTTTTGTGTTTTCACTGCAGCGCCTGCAAAAAACTTGTTCAATTTCAGTCCCAAGCTTCTCTGCCAGAACCAAAAACATTGAACCGCGTATGTCAAAAATTGAGGCTGCCATCTGAGCAGATTAACCTGAGCAATAACAGTTCATGACGATTACAGCGGAGAGTAGAAAGCTGTTACAGAAGCAGTAGTGCCAAAAACGTAAAGTGGCAACTCGACCATACTCGTTATATAAACGGCATGCAACATTTACCATGTATACTTGTGACTTCTGTTGTTTTTTTAATACCAACTACCAGGTGTAATAAATACAATCACAAGTTTGATCACAGATGGATCATAGTGACGGATACGCTGATTAAATATGTCTGTAAAATAGAACTTGTCACAATGGCAACAAGTGCCTACTCATTCAAATGTTTACTCATTGACACTATGAAGCCAAACATTATCTATAAAAACTGAAAAAACGATTAAATTATGGGGAAATTAGCATCAGGGATGTTACTGTTGTTACAGTCAGACGGTGGATTACCGTAATTTTCGGACTATAAGGCGCACCTGAATATAAGCCGCAGCAGCGGCATACCACTCTCGGTTCCACTTTTACTTTTGCGCGCTACCTGTCTCAGTCTTTTCCGGCCTCCAGCTTTTCCTGCTGGAACCCGCCACTTAAAGGTGGGGGTCCGCGGACCGGCCATAGAGCCCATAGAGTTAAAGGTGTTGGCCGTTAGCTGTAAAAATCCATAGATTAGCCGCACCGTTATATAAGCCGCAGCGTCGAAAAATAGGGAAAAAGGCGCGGCTTATAGTCCGAAAATTACGGTACTACTTTCCAGCGGCCACTGACGTTGGGAGACAATAGGCTAAATGCTGGTAGAGCACCATCATTGACGTACCACTCCAGCGGTCAGCTATGGCAGCGGAATTATAATGGCAAAGAAGTAACCACCTCACTATGGAGAGAAGTCGTTATACAATTCAAAGACTAAGAGCAAGATGTTGGCGTTGCATAAAGGTAAACGGTGACATCATGACGTGGCTTCTCCAGGGCTTTGGTAGATGGAAGCCAAAAAGAAGATTACACTTTTTTTTAAGTTGTTCGCCGCAAGACAGGTGCACCTGTAGAGGGTCAGGATCCTGTCGATGGTGCAACAAAGCATCCAACTAGCACCAGCACAGAACTAATTTGAGTGTAAAAGGGGTTTTAGAACACTCACAGGTTTTAGGCCTAACGACAATCCTTTCCCCATGTCTCCATAGGACGAGGCCTTTGCTTTGTGGATCGAGCAGTGGGCCAACCTCTACGAGGAAGAGTCTCCTTCACGAATGATCATCAAGTATATCCACGACAACTACTTCCTGGTAAATCTGGTGGACAATGACTTTCCTCTGGAGAGCTGCCTGTGGCAGGTCATTGATGACATGTTTGAGCTGCTTGACGCTCCTCCAGAAACGCACCACGGTGGAGAAGTCTCTGAATGAAGCTTCTTCTTTAGGGACAGAAAACACACTGCTTCTTGCAATAAAAAGCACAGCATAGAGTAAGATTTGCACTTGAAAGTGTTTAAAGAGTTTTTTTTTAAATGTTGGGGATAATTGAAGCTAAAAGTCTCAACAAAATGAGCTTCTTCCTCTGTAGCACTCCCCTGCTCATAAACTGCAGTCATGTTTTACAAAGTATTATTTTTTAAAGACAACAAAGGAGAAAGAAACTTGCATGCATTATTTGAACATGCAATATTTTTTTAAGCCGGTTAATGTTTCTATTATCATGGAAGACTGTAATTCAAATTATGTATTTGAACATGCTTATGAAATGATGTTACAAGTGAAAAGCTAGTATAGAGATGCTAGTTGTGAGTGAATCTTATTTGATGTCACAATTACACTATGCCGGTAAGCACTAATGACTATATTGTACCACAGACAACAGGAGTTTTACCTGGTACCTTAACATGTTTTAAATTTTTTGTCATATTTATCTGTTGTGCCTGCTTTCTGAAGCATTAAATAACCTGTTCAATATTGAACAGCCCAATGAGTTGTTACTAGGTCAGATAGAGTACTGTACTATACTGTCGACAGACTTCCAAACATGTTTATTCCCCTTTTCGGAGTGGATAAAAGACCCTCAACCAACACCCCTTTCGCAAGTCATTCCAAATCTCACTTCTGCTGCTGCCTGCTTAAAGGCAGAAGTTCAAACGGCAAGGACTAAACAGCGCTGGACAAGTCCCTGCCCTCTTGTTTTAAACAGGGAAGATGTGTACAAAACCTTTAGAAAGGGTTAATCCACACAGCTCCGACACCATCATCAAGTTAGCTGACACCACCGCCATCGCCCTGATCACCAGTTCAATCCCGCCCTGACCGCCACTGCAGTCAACATGCCGTTGTGCCCTTGGGCAAGACACTTTACCCTAAATTGCTCTCTTGGGTATTGTCTGCAGTAATGATGTATTACTTGTCTGATATATGTAATGTTAAGCGATTTGAGCACTTGTAAATGCGTTAAAAATAAATGCAATGAATTATTTATTTAATTCAGTACAACCAAGGAGCTGATTGTGGATTACAGGAAGCATCAGAGAGAGGGAAACCCCCCCCCCCATCGCCATCAATGGGACTACGGTGGAGAGAGTCAGCAGCTTCAGGATCCTCAGTGTCCACATCTTTTTCAGGGCGCAAAGGCCACATGCCAGGGCACAAAGGCCATTGAGGGAAAAATTTGGATTTGGAGCTGACAAATATATTTATTTGTCAGCTCCAAATCCAAATTTTTCCCTCAATGGCCTTTGTGCCCTGGCATGTGGCCTTTGCGCCCTGAAAAAGATGTGGACACTGAGGATCCTGANAATACATATTTAACCAGAAATGGGCCGGTTCTAAAGGGTTATTCAGTTAAGCCCGATGAGAGGGGATACAGCTGTGCACATGTCATCATTAACAGACGTCGTTTAAAAGTGACGTTTGAGTGAACGAGGACATCCCAATTAATACCTGAGGACTCCTCTGTCCTCGCCTCGCCTCCTCGTGTCTCTCGCTCGCATCTTACGGAGGCGGAGCTAAGATGCAAGGAAGGGACGCGAGTGAGGGAAAGGAGGAGTCGAGGAGGGGTATTGGAATGAGGCTAAGGAGGAAGACAAAACACCGAATGAAAAGACTTACAAAACCCATAACCAGACAGACAACACTAAAACCGTGACATAAACCTAGGAGTGTGACACAAGGTCATTTTGCTGTTTTGTCACTCTGGTCTTTTTTCTGTATTAGATTAAGTTCTGAAATCAACTCAGTTATTAAAAAAAAAGACAGAATAATAAAGCAATTGAAGAAGAGGCGAGGATCTAATACAGGACAGTGTGTAAACAAACTGCTCTCACCAATCTGTGCCTGGTGTTCCTTACAGGAGCTGAAAGGTAAGATTTTGCTGAAAGCCAAGAAAATAAGCAGTACAGAAGGCAGTCTCGATGAAACCCTGACAGATGACATTAGCGATGAGGAAGAGATGACCAACCATGAAGCTGAGAGCCTTTCTGCAGAGGAACCACCAGCTGGGACTTTGAACCGCGATGGGAAGGTATGATACTTGATGGATTTTCTATAAAGTCTGATGCACTTTGATGTCTTGATCTCTTTGAATCTAAGAAAGAGCCTTTGTTCTTTTTAAGTCTAAGTGTTTTGTTAGATAGTTGATGAGAAGTACACAGAGAATTGTATCAAGAGTGATAGTAAATCAGGAGTGAATGGAGCTTGATTGTAGAGAGAGACAGGAAACTGGGTTTGGACATAAGAGACGGAGTGGCGAGACTGAAGACAAAGAAGGGAGATAGTGAAAAGAACCAGGAAACGAAGACAGATATGAGAGACAGCATCCAATATGTTTCTTCTTAGCTGTGGGGAAACCTTGTTGTTTGTTTTATAGCCATGTGTGATATTGAAAATATTGTAATTCAGCCACAGCATTCCCCATGGGCAGTGAGAGATTAACGGCAATAACGATTCAATTAGAGGTAATGAGAGATGGAAGGAATCCTAATTGTTTTAACCAGATTTGTTTGAAGCTTTGATTGAGCCACATTAATGCGGCGTTGTCTTTTTATCTACTCTTAACGATTTCATTAACATTCCAGTAATTAAATAATAATTACTCAGCAAATTGCCCACTGCTGACATGAAACATTTAACTGTGTGAAAAAAGTTGGAACGTTTTGTCAACAGCTAAACAAAACTGCAACCAAAAAACGTGATCATAGTTTGTGTAAAAATGCATACAAAATGGATAATTACCTAGTTACAGGTGTCCATCAATCTGGACCAGTTTAGCAAATATTTATAATGTAAACAAAAAAAAATTGATACATATCATCAGCTTTATGTACAATTCTTAACTGATATGATTTGCACTTGCATGAGGAATGTGAACTACAGGATGTCTATTTCTTTTGTTTTGTAGAAAAATTTGATTCTAATTCAAGTCAAATCGAGGTTACAACAGACATTGAGACATCACAAAAATTGTGTTGTTGTCCGAAGAATTTATGTAATATTCTAAAGAATCTCTTCTAAAGAATTTGGACTCTGTTCCCATGCATGCTGAAATAAATTAGAAAATAATGGAATTCAGCAAAAGCATTTATATAATAAATATATGAAATATATTTAGTTTCTAATAGCTACATAATTGTGTAATCATTGCCCTTACTGAGTGATTTGAGGGTTTTGTTGAACTTAAGAACAAATTATTTTTGAATTATTCGTTTATTTATATTTTTCAAGACCAATTTCAATTATTTTATTTAAGTTTTAGTTAGTATTTAAACAGATAAATAAGTATTTATTATGTAATTCTAAACTTTTTAAATAAGTTGCAATTTAATTTGACAACTAAAAATATAATTTAATTACTGGCCTAATTTTCAGGGTTACATTCCAACCTTGTGGCCACTGCTCACCATACATGCTGTTGATGTTTGAAGTGGTGGGTTTCAGATTTAATCATTGACTTTTTTTGGAATTTTATTCTCCCATTTTGCAGAAATCCAAGGCCAAACTTTCTAAGGAGCTGTCAGACTTGGTGGTTTACTGTAAGAGTGTTCACTTCCACGGCTTTGAGTACGCCCGCTCATACGGCAAGTGCTCCGAGATGTCCTCATTCTCCGAATCCAAGGCCAAGAGGCTTGCTAAAGACACAGGTACCACCATCACGAGGGAACAGCCGGGAACAGCTTAAGTGCATGTTATATCCTTGATGTTACTATTATACGTTATACATATTTTATGCTCTCTTCAGGGACAGATTTTGTGCAGTACCACACACGGCAGCTGAGCAGGATTTACCCAGCAGGCCGGAGGACGGACTCCTCCAACTACAACCCGCAGGACATGTGGAGCGTGGGCTGCCAGATAGGTGAGGGGGAGCCATCTCACTTCGAGTACTTTCAGCAAGGACCTTTACAGAACAAGCATCAGGAAGGAGTCCCTTGCCCAGCGAGCCCCACACCGACTGATCTCAAAGAAGGGTGCCCAATTTCGGGACGGTCCGTCTCCCGCAACCCTCCCGTACTGCTGACGTACACGAGAGTATAGTAGTTGGTAGGTACAAATGTTATATACAAACAAAGACACAAAGTGGAACAACGAAAACACTGAACAGAAAGAAACCGGACCCAGACACCGTCAGGACCAGAGGAAGGACGGTCCCCAATAGATACTGGGGGAGAAAGACCAAGGGAACCCTCGACACCGGGGCGACGAAGTTGACCTATTGTGTATTATAAGTTAGCTATGAAACGACAAGACGTTCCCTTTGAAACGTACACAGAGAGACTGGAAAAGCAGCAAAAGACTGTCTAAAACGGAGTGGACAGAGTCAATTGATGACGTGTAATCTTCAAACGTTTACGGGTTAACTGATTCCGTGCCAAAACTTGGGACATACCTATCCATTCCACACATCGGGTCCCCCTGACTAAAAGGCCTGAATTACCCACAACGGGCCAAGGAGTACTTCCGCGTCCAAGTCCTACACGGTGTCGCCGCAAGACTCGTTGTCCACGGCGAGCAAGCGAGCCAGAGAGCGACGAGACGAGTACCCTCAAGTCCGGACACCCGTCTTTCCCGCGTATTACCCTTACTGAGACACAAAACGAACTAACGAGACGGAGATAGTGACTAAAGGCTGAGTCCTCAACTATTGTTCAAGAAGTCACCTCCGTTTAACATCATTTTATTATTTTTATGTAACCTGATATGACCTTCTTTTTCGTGTGTTTATTAATTCAACTTATCAAGGCAATGTCCGGATGTTGTAATTCACTCCTCGTAATTTACGTAAAATGATAATTAAGTTTTATTGATTGATATAAGAAACCTTACTGGGGACGTTATTATGAAATAAAATGACATATTAACCAACAGACACTCTGAAAATAAATCACGCATGAATACACTACACTGACACCACGTGAAAATGTGACATAATTTCGCATGTAAAAGGTTGTTTACTGGGTTAAGAAGGGAGACTCCATGGACTAACAATTTCTTTGAAACCAAAAAAAGACACCCGAGAGGCTCTTTAGTTTTATACTCAGACCCTGTAAGCACGTATGTGAAAACGATAAATAGGTCAGAGAAAATAGTTTAAATACTAGTCGTGAGGTGGTATTTGGGATTGGAATGATATCATTGTGGAAAGGTCCTCAGTCTTAAAATCTATGTAAGCCACTCTGTTACAAATATTACTAAAACTGTCCCAACTGCAAAGAATTGCTGACCTTGTCCTGTAAGTCACCCAAACCNAAAACAGGCACTCGCTTTGTTTAATTTGTTTGCGGTCTAGATTTCTTTAATTTCTTTATTTTTTGCGTGTGTTTATAAATGACCTCGAGGGCCGTACCAAATGGTCTCGCGGGCCGTATACGGCCCGGGGGCTGGATGTTCCCCACCCCTGTTCTAGTCGGACCCATTAGAGCAGGGGTCTCCAACACGTCGATCACGAGCTACCGGTATCTCGCAAGCCCTCAATAGCCCCCACTTTACAAATATGTTTGTTTTTTAACGTCAAGCCATCATCGCCACGGAGGAGCACACAACCTCTGTGAGCGAGCGAGACAGAGAGAGAGAGAGAAGCCTCATCCCAATACCCCTCCTCGACTCCTCCTTTCCCCTCACTCGCTTCCCTTCCTTGCGTCTTAGCTCCGCCTCCGTAAGATGCGAGCGAGAGACACGAGGAGGCGACGCGAGGACAGAGGAGTCCTCGGGTATTAATTGGGATGTCCTCGTTCACTCAAACGTCACTTTTAAACGACGTCGGTTAATGATGACATGTGCACAGCTGTATCCCCTCTCATCGGGCTTAACTGAGGCCCCGGCCACACGAGGACAAAAACGGTCGTTTGCGTTACTGTTTAGTGTCATATAGACCGTTCGGCCACACGAGGACGACCGAATATGTAAACAGCTCCAGTACCATCCCACACAGCCATGGTTCCGTGTTCCATGTTCCGTGTTCCGGTTCCGTGCCCAGCAGCCATGGATCCGGCTACAGAACCGGCCCACACAGCCATGGTTCCGGCCCCAGTTCCGGCCCCAGCAGCCATGGTTCCGGCTTCAGTACCGGCCCCAGTAGCCATGGTCCCGACTCCAGTTTCGGCTCCAGGACAGTAAACAACTGCGGAAACGATAACGGGTCCCAAGGTGGATAAAACGGCATACGCAACGCTCTGGGGGGTCCAACGGCTCCGTGTGTACGCCCTGCCTATACGATCATTTTCTGATAATGATGACGCAATAGCCCTGCCTCTCCCCACCTCTGCTTCTCACCCCCGCGTCAAAGTAAACTGCACACTGAATTCAGATTATTTATCTTTCTCTCGATATGGACGCGAGTGAAGTCTAATCTGACAGGACGGAGACACGCAGCTCTGCTCACCTGCAGCTCCTCCCGCTGTGATGCAGCGGTGAACGGAGCAAACACACACTTCAAGTCAGATCATCACCCTTAGCTATTTTAATTACCTCTCAAACTACCTAAACTAGTTATAAATATGTTTATTTTTGCTGTCGGCCGGGTCACTCATTACTGGATCAGCTGCTGCTTGAGACAGACACTGACGTTGTCCGAAGAGAGGGAGGAAAAAGAGAGGCTCCATGTATTATATTATTATATTATATAGATTTATTTTGATAACAAAGAAGACCTTTGACTTTTATAATTTTGTCCGGAAGATTTAAACTTTAACACACGTTGACTGGCGAAAAACTCTGCCCGGTTTCCTCGGCCCCCACCGCGGAGAATAAACAGAAGTGCCCTTCTGTTTATTCTCCGCGGTGGGGGCCGAGGAAACCGGGCAGAGTTTTTCGCCAGTCAACGTGTGTTAAAGTTTAAATCTTCCGGACAAAATTATAAAANACTCATAGACGAGTCGAAAACCTCGTTCACTCTCGATCACTTGATTAAATCGAGACGTCGACCTACTCTCGTGCCTAACATCGTTTATAACTACAAACTAGATATACCTTATATTTATAATAACAATTATTGACAATTATAATAAATATATGATTGTATCATCGAAAGTTTTTACGGATTTTTTATATAATTGTAACAAGTATAATATGACAGTATATCTATTTATAGTATAATGATGTATGCACGTATTGAAGTATGTACGTATATTTATAAAGTGACACTAAAGTGACAAAGTATCGACTCGCTAGTGAGTCAAGTGATATTGTCATCGCCGTCGAGCTAAACTAACAGAACTTACCTCTTGCACACTATAATTATGTTTTTTACATATATTCATGTATTGACTAATTACATTATAGCTGTAGTTATCCTATAGTATTTACTATATATACGTCATCTAATTAACAGTAATTAAGAGTAGTATTACTTCTATTAGTAATTTTTTTTTTCTTTCACGTTGGTAAAGGGGCGGTCTGCTACGCACGATAGACCGCCAGAAGCCGTACCGTTCAGCACCCTTGGAGAAACTATTTGTAAGACTCACATATCGGTGCTAGGCCGTAAACTAAGGGTCAGTCCGACAAACCTATGACCTCGCCGAATGTTCTACGGCCCGTTAATAACAACTAGCGACTAAAACCACGTCCACATAGCATGTTCGTTCTTCTGTCCTAGCACCTGTCCCTCATACTTTATCTGGTTCGGAGGTGTGTGGTTCGTGAGCAGTAAGTATGACTCCGACTTCTTTATGTCTGACTACTGGACACGTCTTACTCAGCTCCCTCCTGGGTACTGTCACGAGGCAAATCTCAATAAAGATGAACAGAGTACGTCTCAGTAGTAGTTAAAGGGTAACAATGATCTCTTATGACCGAGTCAAAAAACAAAAACAATGATTGTTGTTTTGGGTTGTGATGTATGGAGAACAGACCTCCAATGTTCAACTCACAGGCATAAACAAACGACAGACTTCAGCTTAATTGTTGGGACAATTAGAGAAAGGGGTTGGACGAATACCGTATTATTACGTCGTGGTGAAGGTAACACTAACCTTGAATAAATACTCACAACATGAATCAACACGTCAACTTGGACCAACACATTGAGAGACGAGAGGGTGCGGAGAGAGACGACTCGTGTCAGTAAATGGGCAGGTTGTTGGTGAGGGTCGCGAGCTAGTACCCGAAAATTGGCAACCTGATGTGTTTTGCAACTCAGTTGCACGACACCTCCCAAATTCCCCTTGAAGCTCACTATCATTACTGAGCTCCTCTGTCGCCGCGACGCGAAACAACGGCCGTTCTGCGAGGTTAATAGTTCAGCCGTGGACAGCTTCACCCACGCGTCGCGGAAGTCTGCTCAGTAGCGGCAGCTCGATTCTGATTGGCTTGAAGGGCGGTCGTGTGATTTAAAAAAATATATATATAAGTACAAAATATTAAAAGATCGGCATCAAAGGACACATAGATTGATAGATATGCAGTCATTAATCAAATCTATAAAAAAAAAAAGGTAACTTAAAAAAAAAAAAAAAATTCCCCTTTCCCTCAAACTTTGCGTGACCCCCCTGGCGGCCCCCCGGGGGGTCGTGGCCCCCACTTTGAAAAACACTGATGTATAGCAACGATCCGGCAGGGACAGCAGGCTTGAATACTGGAGCTGGCTTGATTGCAGGGCAAGTGTGTTGATTGCTGATTTGGTCCAGGTGAGTACAAGCAGGAGAGAAGACAGGAGGGGGAAGGGAGAAAACAGACCAAACCAAAAACACACCAAGCACCCGTCATTCATACTGAAGGCAGAAAGATAAAATAAAACACACTCATACCATGCATACATGAGTCAAGGAGGAGGACCCATGATATCTGATCCCTTCCAGAAGTTGCTTCTTCCTTGTCCCATGCGACACCCTTGTCCCATGTTATAGAGAATACTGGCCAGTTTTTTGTTTTGTTACTAACAACAAAACCAACACACAACCTCTTTGTCGGAGGTACAAGTGAGCGTATTGTTTGCTGTCTGAAGCGAATTAACAACCCTGTTAACTCTTCCCAACCTGCTATGCAATAATGCAGCACCACTCCATTGATTGGAACTTATTATGAGTGTGTATTAGTGTGCAGTTGAACCTGTGTGTAACCTCTGCTCTCCACGCTCCCTCATGCTGAGCACAGTCATTTACCCGTCCAAACAACACGTCCAGGCTCGATCATGGGCTTTTAGCCGTTGGTCTACAAAAAACGTTGAGTCACGTGGCTGTGGAGGGTTTAAGGGGAACTTCTGAGTGATAGTAATGAGCTCGAGGAGACAGCGGCGCTGCGCTTTGTTGCCGGCAAGACGTCCAATTATCAGTCGGCACCTGTCGAAGTGGGTCGCAGCGCCTTCAGACGGAGTGCTGCAGTCCCACCTCTGCTTCCTGTACGTCCTCCACTCTGTGAGAGGCTACAAAGAGCTCAATGAAAGGCATTCACTCCCTCTGAGTTGTTGAGACTGACTCCTTCCTTAATGCTTCTGTTCACTAGAGCAGGGGTTCCCAAAGTGGGGGTCGCGACCCCCGGGGGGGGTCGCAAGATGATTTCAGAATCCTTCTTGATGTGAAACGCCTGAGGTGTTTTAAAAAAATATATATTTAAAAAATATATTTTTTAATTATTATTATTTGGTATTATTATTAATAATAATAACTGTGTGCATAGACATTTTTGTATTATGTAGCCTGTTTAATAGGTAGCGGGACAAATTAAAGGAATTGTTGATTCTGACAGATTTCGACAGTATCATTTGCAAGACGTAAACACACATCAACTATACTTAGGTAATTTATCTTCGTGAACAGCTCTTAATACATTTTTCCAAAATGAAACGTTGGTTAATACCAACTAGTGAGAAGGCAGACAGGCCAGCAGAGAAAGGCAGCGGAGGAGAGCGGAAGCCGCCACACCAAAGGCCGATCGACTTCTTGGCGGGAACGTACGCGCGCCGTCGTGGTGAAGGGAGGGAGGAGGAGAGGAGCAGGAGGAGGCAGAAACCGTAAGGCGTCCAGTATGCAGCTCAGACCGCCTTCATCCAAGGTGTGCAAGTATCGAGAGGAATACATCCAGTTACGGATTCACATGCCTCATTATCAATGAATTGCACAACATCCCAATGTGTAGTGTGGCACTGAGGTTCTTGCACATTGAGAGCTTAAAGCCCGGTAAAAATGCTCAGACATTTAAACAAAGAAGCACACCTCTCTTTGCTACCTCAAACCAGCAGATTTTGTCCGCCGGAAAGCAAGAGAGAATTGCGTAAGCCAAAAGAAGTTATAACTAAACCAAGCAACAATCCTACCAAGCTCAAAAAGGGCATTCATATGAGGTGGAGAGTATGTTGAAGTTGCACAGCAAAAAAGCCACACACAATCGGGAAACCCTAATTAAAAACTGCTGGCTATCCGCTATGAGTAGGGCAGATGCATGGGGATAAAAAGGCACCAGGAGCTGGAAGGCAGTGCCGCTGTCTGACGGGCCATATCCCGGCGATCACGGACATGGCCCAAGGGAGATAATCCCCAAAATGTCAGCTGATTGACAGAGTGAAGAAAGGGAAATATTGCTTTACAGTTAGGACGAATCCACAGATTATGTCAAAGACTCTGCCGACTGCTTGTTTTCGCCGATACAGTTTGATGAAAACNTCAGTATTCTGAGGCTCTGAGCCCCATTTATTTTCCTCACAGATGGCAACAAAAGTCCGAAATTATACGATTTAAAATAAAAGCAATAATTGTGGCTTGATATTGAGTAAGAACATGTTTTTATGAACCACACAGCTTCCGGTCTTCCACGACCCGACCGGAGAAAAAGACGTGCTGCAGGCACGAAACACATTACCAGTAGAAATACATTGCTTTTAAAATCGTGCTGTGCAACACGAAAAAAAGGAGAAAATCGTGTTGGTGAACACGAATCAATAGATTAAAAATCGTGTTGGTGAACACGAAATGCCATGAGACTGGGTTGGGCATTGGTACACACTACCATTGATTTGTTTATTGTATCGGAATTGCTAATGGCTGGGTATAGTCTGAAAACGTTTCAGTTCCATCAGTGAAACACTGACCCAGAGCAGAATGTTAACTGAAGACTTTAACGTTATAATAATGGAGATGTTTACACTTAAACTGCAATATGAAACAACAAGACAGCCATGGTAGCATCTCTGAAAGGCTCAATAGGCTAGACGCTAACATGCCAATGCTAACATCCTCACGAACACAGTGTTAACATGTTAGCATGATGTTTAGGATGTTTATTGTTTACCCTTTTAGTTTAGTGTGTTAGCATTCGAATATTTGCTATTAGCACAAAACTCAGTAAAGCTGTGCTAATGGGAATGACATATGTTTGCAGGTATTTAGTCACCATTTGGGGTTTGGATTAGTTTAGAGTAAATCTTTCATATCTACATAGTCAGCCAGGGTCACAGCCAGGTTCTTTTTTTGTCATAGCAGCCCAGAAAAGACAAACAAAAGGCTGAAAATTGAGAGGGCCTTTCGAGTTTTAATGTTACCTAAATGCCACTTCAGGTTCTAATCCATTTGTAAAGGGAGAGGTGAACTAAACTGCTAGACGCCACTAAACCATATCCACTGCTCTCTTAAATGTGACTAGTGACACTAAATGAAAAGTCATGGGGTCATAAAAGTCTGTAGGACATTTCTCGGGGGACCATGAATGTCTCTATAAAACAAAATGTTATATTGACATTTAGATATGTGTGTGTCATGATAGATTGTAAGTAAAAATGAATCCCAGGGTACCTCCCCCTATGAATTTCTTCAAAAAGAAATACAAAACAATCTGATTCTAACCTGTGGAGACGGAAGCTGTTGAGGGACCTGTCCATTCAGCAGGGTGGTCAGTAGCGTGTCCCCACAGATGACTCTAATGTGTTTGGCCATGACGGTCTGCTGCTCCACACAGCAGTGATTCTCCAGAGACAGAATGACAGGGAAGTCAGATGCCTATCGAACAGGAAAGAGAAGACACAATAATGGCTTTTAAATGTAATCTGTTTTCTTATTTATAGTGTAATTCTATCAGCTCCTGCAATCTCAGTGGTGAAACTACTGTATTGAATTTCCATTTACTGCACGTTTTCACAATCCTCTAGAACAGTTTCTGCATTATATCATTCTAAAGTTGGGTAGGAAAGTTTGAGAAGGATGCAATTCAGAAGAAGAGACACATGAGAAGTTTGTGGTTGTTTTCCATGTACTGTGGTTCAGTCAGCAGGGGTACAGTTGTTCCAGGGTTTAGGAGGGTTTCCAAATCCATGTTTGCTTCACACTTTTATGGGCACAACAGTACTCAACAGTTGGTTTGCTTGGCACCCAAAAACCATTTTCAGTTATTTTAGTTGTGTGCAGCCATGAATAGTTTGAACTTTATTAGTATTTGTTTTTGTGGGAATACACAGAACACACTTCCAACAGTTTTAATAGGAATTTATTTCTTCTGTTCCAATGCAAACTTTTCACAGTGAGGTCTTTAACTAGAAAATGTATTCTCTCTCAAAGAAAAGATTGCTATTGAATTGAATATAAAACTTGACTGGGCTGCATGGCTGAATACTTCTAGGGGTAACTGATGGAATATTATTTTTTACAGTGAAAAACCCTTTAAAATGCTCGCGCTGCTCACCTTGAAGGCGTATTCCTTCAGCGTTGTAATGACGTCTCTAAAAAGGATCTTGGAAGTTAAAGTGTGACCGTGATACACAACGGGTTCCCCGTCACTGCCATCCCAGCAGTCAACCTCCACACACCGGCAGCCTCTCTTCAGGGCCCTACACACACACACACACACACACACACACACACACACACACACACACACACACACACACACACACACACACACACAAACAGACGTGTATAAGTGTATCTCAGCTTTGTTTAAAGCAAAATAAATAAAATAAAATGACATTTGGACCGGACATCAAACTGACTATACCCTGCTAGCTGACTATTACTAAAACAGTGCAGTGTTGATTGATTCCATATATGAATGAGTTGCTCATTGTCCGAAAAGCTTTAATTAAGTGAGCCTGTGAATTCTATCTATTGCGAATGGGTTGAAATCTAGTAGTTGAAGAAGAAAGGTATTTTAGTCAAAGATGCCCAAAAAGTCAAAGATGCCAAAAAAACAAGACAACGAGATTTGGGGCCTTAAATTGGCGAGGCCCTATTTAGAAAAAATCATAAAAAGACATGAAACATAGTTGTTCGTGAATAAATCATGAACGTGGTAGTGTGGCTGCTATTTAAAAAGCACCCTGTTTTGTCAGAAGGTTGCCTGTCACCCTTTGCTTAACCAAAGGGAGTATTCTCAGTAAGTGACTAGTGTCTAAAATGGACAAGCTCATGTTGTGTGCTACATGTGTGAATGAACAAGTACATGTGAAAGGGAAACTCTGGAACATGTCCAAAGCGAATTATCTGGAGTGGATATGAGTGGCTTCCAAGTACATTAAATTCACTTCTGTAGGCTTTCTTGTGATTGTCTAACCTCTGGTTCAATGAAATCCAGTTCTAAGAGTAAACCATGTTGCATGCATGTGCAGCAGCCTCACTGGATGTATGCCTCCAGGCTGCTCTGTCCTCGCAGCTGGTCCTCCAGGAGGTAGGTGTTGTGTGAGGAGGAGATGAAGTAGTGGCTGAGCGGCTGGCTCATGTCCTGGTGAAGCTCCCGCAGCTCAGGTTTAAATATGGAGCCCTCTTGGGAGCACAGGTAGATCTGGAAGCCATCTAAGGACATGGCACCTTGCTTCTTGGCTGCACAAGAGCACAATCCAGGTTTAAAAGAACTTACAAACAAATCTAAATATACTCCAAATAAAAGTTGACACAATTTTGTTGCATCAAGAAAACAAGATAACTGACTGGTGACCTCGGGAAGCGGAATGAAAAAAACATATTTGCATTACAATATAATATTACTGAAATGGTTAACCCTATTGCTCATTAAGCATTTTGAAATGAAAAAAAACGGTTTGAGGTCCACCCACCTCATCCATACAATGCTAATATCAACCCTTTATCACCTGCAACCACTCTCTGGAAAAACACTGAGAGTATTAAATATTAATATCCAATAATGCATTTTTTATTTGAATAGCTTATACATGTTGCTAATACTGCATCAATCATTTGTGACTGTATTTTAGGGGCAACTGGCCTACTCCTCTTAAACTCCAGCCTGTCCTCAGAAATCATGTGGGACGTCAACAAAAAACGCTGTTCTGATAGTCACGGCCATCTTTACCTGATTCTGATGGTTCGTAGCAGTTGATCAGCTCCTGGGCATGCTGGGAACTCTTCTCTCCCTCCTGCTGCTCCATGATCAGGAAGTTCTCCAGCTCTTCCAACATCAACTTATCTCCATCTCCAGAGTAGTCCTGGAACACCTTCCACACCTCATCCCGCTGAGTCAGCATCTTGTAGAAATAGACAAACTGCTCGATTTCCAAAGAGCCACTGTCCGACTTGTCTGCCATCTGTGGAAATAAAAAGGCTTTAGTCATTTATTTATTGCACCTACATGTTTTAGATTTTGTTACATGGTGTCTGGGTTTGGAAATCAAAATTTGGATTATTCATTTTCTAATTTTGATTTGAATAATTGTCTCGCATGTGTTCATGCCTTCAGAACAGGAGAGAAAAGTTTTTGGATCCTTTGCCTGGATAAAAACTGAATTTTTTTCATCTGTTAACAGAAACCTTTGGAAGGTTTCACTTTTTTTGGTCCAAAAAGTGTTTTGTTGAAATACTCATTTTGGCAACATGAAGCTGGAGAGTTAAAAGTACACAAAATATAAAAGCGCTATTGGCACCAATTAAAAACATTTCATGTATCACAGGTAGAGGTGCACTTCAGCCTCTTGGTCAAAGTGAGTCAACACTCAATACTGAATTCAACTCTTTTTTCACAGATGAACTAATAATAATACATCATAGTAATAATTTACTGGCAAAACTATTTTTCTCACCTTTCGTTAACTCGTAAACACAGGAGGAAAACCGATTTAGACCAGACTAAAAAATATATACCACCAAAAAAAAGCCACCTTTGGGAGGCAAGTTCCAGAAGAAGTAACCTTATCCAAAGAAGTTAGAAAGCTCACCGTGAAGAGATGGAAAGCATGGTCCTCATTCATTTCCACGTTCATCATCTTCAGCAGTTTCCGCACCTCTTTGAAAGTCATCTTACCATCTTTGTTTTTGTCAGCTTTCTTAAACCAGTCCCAGACCCACCTGAGAAGGTGCTAAGGGAAAAGGCCTTACACAAAATAGGATGCAACAACAATTCAAGGGAGCTCTATTAAGAAACCCAATGAAAAAAACTCCAACTTTGTGAGCTAAAAAAAAGATTTGCGGTTGTTTGTTTGGTGTTTTTTTTCTGGCTAATTAAAGGTGGGGTAGGTAATTTTGGAGAAACCAGCTGGAGTGCGCTAGAATTTGGAAATACACAGCCGGAAAAAATCTGCCACTTCCTGACAGAGCCCCTCCTCCAACACACATGAATGCGCACATGACCAATGAGGGCACGAGATAAGTTTGTGCACAGATGGAATGCTGACAGGCAGGTAGGCCATCCAGTTATTTTAGCCGGGCCGGCTAAAATGATTGGTCGTGCTTTTTACAGCACTAAGTGCTGTAAAAAGCACGACCAATCATTTTAGCCGGCCCGGCTAAAATAACTGGATGGCCTACCTGCCTGTCAGCATTCCATCTGTGCACAAACTTATCNTGACCCAATTGCAGGAAGTGGATTACAGGATTCATGTGTCGATTGTTGCTGACAGGTGGATGACAGGTTAACATTAGTGGTACAGGATTTAAAAACATTTCAGCAGAAGTCCGATGTTTGCTTAAGATCTCGGACAAACGTGATAACACACAGAATATGCTAAAGGGGTCGTTTATAAAGTCAAAGG
>NW_011357369.1:4292789-4305064 GCF_000735185.1 Notothenia coriiceps
ATTTTTTTTTTTTTCCACACGCAATGTCGTGACGACATCCCCCCCGGGGTCTACCCTACACACAAAAGTGAACCCGTCATTTTATTATACCGCCACACTAATGAGCAAGTTGCGATATGGACACAAAAGTAAGAAAGTACACACTCATCATTTAACGATGTTGTTAACACCGTCATATCAACCGAAATTTCGTACAAATTAATAAGACATACTTCATCCTCTGTCAAAACCGTACTCTCCGTCTGATCTCTACACCCTCTACTCTCGTAGGAATAATCCCGTGTCTGTACATCTCCGGATGTATAGATTACTACACACACGCATTATACAAATTCTCCTTCGCACACACGCAACGACAGTTTCCAGGGGGATACATACACGTTAAGATGATTGAGGTTTTGTAACGACATCCTAGACTAACTCTCGGCTCCATTACTAAAACGCGGGAGCAATCGATAGCTAGACAACATCGTTGCTTTATTAGTACTAGTTGTATATAGAACAATACACGTTGCTATATCATCGTTGTGTAGGGATATTCCTCGGTCCGTGCACACACACACACACACACACACACAACACACACACACACTACCTTAGTTGCTGACCCCGACTGAGTAACACGACCCAGGGCGGGTTCTTTCACTCCTTGGCGCCGGTTACCTCTTCGACGGTTGAGTGACCGATCGAGCGGCGTCTTCACTTTAGCGGTTTTTTATTGTTTATTGATCCCTCCTCGTAGCGCTAGTTCGAGGAGGGGGTGGACACATATTCTTCCAACACTAAAAAGGCTACCGAGCCGGCGGGCGAAGGACTGACGCGCAGAGGCTATAACCATGCCGGTGCCATTCATCTTTACTCGGCGGTCTCAGTAGACACATAACATAACAATGCGCAAAATAGTAATTTTGTCTAAAGTAACCAAACTTCGAACATGAACCACAAAGGAATTAGGGAAGAAAAAATGACTAAAATGGGTCCGACGTGATTTTCCTGTCGCGCCTCGGCTCCCACCCACAATACTTATTCCAGAGATTTGAGCTATTGTCCAAATATGGATGTCCCCTCGCTCACATCCCACTCCAAACAAAAAGGCTTCACCCCTCACATATCCAGCTTCTGGCCACACAGATCGCTATTATTTGATACAAAGTAATTAAACACACACATATATTTAAGCAAACTCATATCTGGATACTGACAACACAGGTTACTTTAATAATCAATAGTGCACGCGCCCCTTCTCCTGCAGCCTGCCTCCTTTGACTTTATAAACGACCCCTTTAGCATATTCTGTGTGTTATCACGTTTGTCCGAGATCTTAAGCAAACATCGGACCACTAATGTTAACCTGTCATCCACCTGTCAGCAACAATCGACACATGAATCCTGTAATCCACTTCCTGCAATTGGGTCAGATTTAGTTGGAACTGCAATTGATCTGCTCGGAAACGGTCCATGACGGACCTCCCACAGGAAGGAAGTCTTGAACCGACCCAGAGTTTGACTAAATCTTCTTTGGAAGAGAAAACAGACTTGTAGCCTTAATAACCAAACTGTTCATTGGACATATCTACCACAGTGTGAAGACCAGCTTCCTGTTTCAGCTCCCACATTTGAAGGATTGTTACTGACATTGGTTCCATTCAATTTCACTCCAAACGAAGTGGTGAAGATAATCTGACTGTACAGATATCCTGTTCACAACTTGTCGGACCATTGAGTGACTTGTTGCTTTGTTTCCAAATCTCACAGTTACTTTAGTATCAATACAAATGATGTCAAAACTACAAGCTATGGAGGTGTGTCAAACTACAAAGAGTGTGTTTCCCTCACCAGGAGCAGCAGCCTTCATCTGAAGCACCTCGCTGCAGAGATGTATATGTGAACTACATGATGTCTCAGCACACTGTGACATCACTTTGGATGAAGGATTTGGAACAAGAGGAGAGAACTGGAGAGCTCCAACTGATGTCAGACACTGAAGATGTATTGAAGACATTTGCAACAACGAGGTGATACCACTCCCTCCCATCAATTCTGAAGCTCTCTCACCCAGACCCAAGTATTTAGCTAGTTCTAAGAGAATAGTCAACATTCAATAAGCGCTCAAAGAAAGCTCTGCTCCTAGCAGGGATATATCTCCCTTGATAAGATGGACTCCGGATGTCCTCACTGCTCTATGACACTGTCCTGTTGTCATAAAAGGAAGAGATTGTTTTATGAATGTTTTGGTCACACCAAATCAACTATCTGGGTCATACCAATACACATCCATGGGGGAAAAAATGTTAAAGCTGTTTGCCTGCAGGACACAGGAGAGTGAGAGGAGAGGCTAAGATGCTAAGAGCTAATAGCTAAGATCATTAGAACTTAAAGGTGGGGTAGGTAATTTTGGAGAAACCAGCTCGAGTGCGCTATTATTTGAAAATACACAACCGGAGAAAATCTGCCACTTCCTTACAGAGCCCCTCCTCCAACACACATGAACGCGCACATGACCAATGAGGGCACGAGATAAGTTTGTGCACAGATGGAAGGCTGACAGGCTGGTAGGCCATCCAGTTATTTTAGCCGGGCCGGCTCAGATGATTGGTCGTGCTTTTTACAGTACTACGGCTTCCACAGATGACATTTTTTGATGGATTTTTTGTCAAAGCACTTAAGATATTCATTGCTATCGGGATGTTAAGAGCATTCCATGGAATATAACAAAAAGTGTATCTCGAGCCGGTTTCTCAAACTTACCTACCCCACCTTTAACATTAGAAAAAAAAGAATGGGTATGGGCAATGTATGGGTCTAGCAAGACTTCTTTTGCCTTGTTCAGAGAAGACAGCAAATGAGCCAGTGTTGGGCACCAGATAACACCAGACTAAACTGTTAATGATACTTTCTTTTATATTATACCAAACAAAGTAATCCAGTGAAAGGATACTGGTCCAGCCTCTCCTTCTCATCCATGTTTTGAGCCTTGTGGATCAGCTTGCGCACCCCCTGGATCCAGGCCTTAGCTTCCTCTGGCGTCTCAGCCACAAGGTCCAGGTTGCCTTGGCGACCGTGAAACACCAAGGTGAAGCAGAGGTCAGCAGGGAACTCCTCTGCAGTACTCAGCAGGACCTCCGACTGGTGGCCCTCACGCACTGCCTCCATCTCTGTGACTGAGACTGAGACATGGGGAAGGTTCAGTGTTTGGAGGATTACACTATTTCTATTGCCTAATTTGCACTGCTCATGCTTATACCCAATAACAGATCTCAGATTAAATCTAAAAGGTATATTTGTAGTGATTTATTGTATTTTGTATTTCCACATATCTGTCATAATAACTTTGTATTCTTGGTCAGGAACCATTGTTCTTAGGGACTTTAAGTTCTGTATATATTGAGCTACGTCACAGTTGGAGTTAACTTTAACGGGACCCCTAGGCAAATACAATTGTTTGTAGCTTCCTCATAACCCAAACAATACATGGCAGCTCCATTACTATCACAAATGCCTAGAAACAAACACGGCCTGACCCAACGCTTATATTGATTAAGCACTTAAATAAGATTAGAACACAGGGTTTCTCTACACGGGACACACGATTGAGTATTATAGGACCCATTATGGGTGATATTGTACTTTAGAGATGAAAATTAATAAATGTTTTCGCCATAGCCAAGTGGGGCCCCTGGACGGCCCAAAGAAACAACTTTCCTGTTAGTACTGTATGCTTAATATGTAGCTGAACCCTGAAGCGTGGCTCTGTCTTTAGTGAACAACATGTGCCTACCTGCATGTCTTAAACTTTGTATTTAACATGCTTGTTTAATTAGCACAAAGGCTAATACTGCCCTGTTGCACCTCCCATCATGGAGCTTTATAAAAAGGGTCATGGCTCATATCAAAACCGGCCGTCCACCCACACTGATCACCCTCCAATTAAAGTCCCAATTAGCTGTCAACCCCACTTTTGACACAGTAAACTAGGCTAAGCTAATCTATGAAACTGCTAGCTTCAAATACTGTACAGACTTGGGGGTGATCTGTATATCTAACTTTCTGCAAAACAACTTCCCTCGCTTGTCTTTCTCACTAATCACCTGGCCAAAATCAGTAATCAGCACACCTACCTATCAATCAAGTTAGCTCCTTCTCTACTGAATCCTGCTCCAATACCAAGTATCTGCTGGATTGTTGCCATACATGGAAACCCTGCCAGTCCCTCTAACTCCTCCAGCCAGCTTGCCAGCTTAACCCCCGGACCCCCTTTTCCCCTACAGCAACTTACGTAAGCGTGCTAATAAAGAACATCCCTTTCCCCCACTTGCTTGTCCCTGTATTTTGGTACAGCCACTGTAGCCCTTTAAGAATTGGAGAAATTATAGGACCGTGAGGTTGAGTTCCAGATTTTTCAATAGAAAAAAGTGTTTGTGTTCTGTATTTAACATGTCATTTGACCCCCACATTTCCTGGAACCCAATGCATTATAATGTGGACTTTTTATTCAGAGACTGGCTGGATCATATGAATAAAACAACAGTTAATATTTCAGTACATAATGCATGCTAACATGTGCACATGTTGAAGCACTCACAGGTGGAGTGGCCCATCCCTGCCCATCTGGACTTGTACCAGATAGTCATGCCGTCCTCCAGGAGGCGGAAATGTCGCTGCTTTTTCCATGAACGTGACTTTATTTTTCTCAGAGTCGACCCTGCCATCATCACCTTAATATGTGGGTCATCCTGGATGCCTGCACAGTCATGTAAAAAGTCAAAGTTAAGGATCATGTCACACCTCAGGTACTGTACTGTCATAAGGGATTCAGTTAGGATAAATAAAACTGAGCTTCTTAATACTTCTTAATAGCACATAAACCTTCAAACAGATTTCAAAATCATCACCATTTTTCGATCATCAGTCAAAGTGAATAACATTTACTTACGTGAACCTTCAGGATCCATTGCTATTCTTGAACCATGTCAATGGAAATGTGCTGCTAAAGAGAAACAGATGTCGGTGAATTATTCCAAAGCTTTTCTCTGTTTCCAAACAATGTGGATTTTGTAAAAGCTCTAAAAGCTGTTAATTCAACTGTTTCATATACTATCTCAGTACAAACAATTACAGCATAATACTAATCTCCAACGAGGGTTTGCTGAGCACACTTTCAGCAACACCCTGATTGAGAATGATAAAGTGTCTCACAAAACTACTATCAGTACAACAATGTATTTATGTAGCACCTTTTATGCAAGAAATGCAGCACAAAATGCTTTAAAATAAGGGAAAGTAGACATGTTTTGAACACTAAAGCAGGTATAGAACACCACAATTAAGTGAAAATCAAACATACTTAAAAATTAAAGAAGAATGAAAAGAAAAAAGATGGGGAAAAAACGATTAAACCTATTGAATGATACAAATAATAAAATCAGTAACCATTTGCAGTATGCCCATTACGTCTTTAAAACTGCAGCAGCGTCAAACGGTCTCCATTATCTTCTACTCTCTTCCATGTTCTGTTTTCTTTTCCACATAAATAATTGATTTTTAAGACATAAACTTTTGTTTTGAGTGCACTTGACAATGTTTCTGTTCCGCTGAATTGCCAGCTCCAGGTCTGCTTAAAGGTGGGGTATGTCATTTTGGAGAAACCAGCTCGAGTGCGCTTGAATTTGAAACAATGCAGCCGAAAAAAATCTGCCTCTTCCTTCAGACTTCCTGACAGAGCCCCTCCTCCAACACACACGAACGCACACATGACCAATGAGGGCACGAGATAAATTTGTGCACGAGATGGAAGGCTGACAGGCAGGTAGGCCATCCAGTTATTTTAGCTGGGCCAGCTAAAATGATTGGTCGTGCTTTTTACAGCGCCACGGCTTCCACAGATGACATTTTTTTATGTATGTATTGTCAAAGCACTTAATGTATTCATTGCTATCCGGATGTTTAGAGCATTCCATGGAATATAACAAAAAGTGTTTTTGAAATAAATTACATACCCCACCTTTAACATGACCTCCTCTTGAGAAAGAATATATACTGGCACAATGTCCAATGATATTGTACAGTAAAGGCTGTAAATGCCAAGGTATGAGAAGGGCGAGTCAGCATTTAGGTCTTAATCCACTCACAATCAATCTTTACTCATTACACTGAGAGGCTGGAGCATGGCAAGTCCTGCAGTCTGTGTGCTGACAAAGAAAAAGACACATTCAGCATTCTGTGTTCACCTCAGATTTATCTAATAAAATCAATAGAAGACAGATTTTTTTACATTTTGATTTACCTGCACGTGATTGAATTGCAATAACCTTCTAATTGTGGACTTTTATTTTTGATATATGACAACATGCTACAAGAATATACCACAAAAAAAGTGAGCTTTCATGTTTCATACACAAGAGTAACGTCAAACTTGTTTGGCCATGTTGACCGCGTGGCCCTATAGGGACAGTGATGTTGTTGTTTGTACCAGACTGTATATCAACCACAGGATTAACCACAATTACATTTGTTTCAGACATTCATGGTTCCCCGAGGTTATATCATAATAACTTGGGTGCTTCTATGACTGTAATTGAATGCATCATGAAGTTCATGTTTCTGTTTTGACAAAAAAAGCCCAACAACTCCGATAATGGATGGATTGCCATTGAATGGGGTACATCCATTAATCCGCAGATGCTCTGGTTCAAAATGAGACCAACAATTATGAATCACAACAACATCCCAAAGCAAACAGTTGTAAAGTGTAAATATAAATGTAGAAGGCTGATGGGACTTCCAAAGCGTTGTGGAGATAACATTTGTGTATTGGATAAAATGTCCGATACACAAAGCCTTATCAAAATGTGAGCATGCTTTTAAGCCACTTAGAGTGGCATGATTCCAAAAACCTTCTTCAATGCAAGTTCATCGATTCTTCTTTACCTTGGTGGGCCAAAATATGATGAAAACCTAAAGCAATATGTGGGCCAAATAAAAGTGTGTAAGGGAGTAACTTCAAAGGAACTACTCTGCTTAGACTGAGTTACAAGACCATTGTTTCACGAAGTTCAAGTCAACTCCTTCCTTTGGCCAAAAATCATAAATGTGAGTGTTTTGTAAACCATCCAATCATTTGAAACAAATGAGGCAAATGTGCTGCTTATCAGTGAAAGTGGATACACGCCTGCTATCTCTGTTGTTCGCTGATAAATGTGGATAAAAGACTTCCGGAAAGGGAAGGTTTTCTAGAAGTCTGTATATCTGTATTCCTGTCAGACAGCTATCCTTTCCTTTCATTGTCTCCTGAAACAACAAGATCTAACCTTCGGCCCTGAGTATTTCTAAATCCCCTGTGCCAGCCCTCCCTGGCAAGTTTAAATGAAATGAAACTGAGTTCTCCCCACAGCATGACTGACATGAACCAAGGAATGCTTTCACAGTTGTTTCACAATTTAATATCACACTCTTACTGCAAAAACAGACTGACCATGAAAGCGAGAGTTATTTTCCACAGCTATTTGCTCCATGAGCTGTGAGCTTTTATGGGTTGTGCTTTCACTGCAGAGCCGCGTCTAAGACTTTTTTTTTTCACATCCAAGTTTTTCAGATCCTACTCTCAAAAGATCAACAAGCCCTCCTTCATGCATAACAAGCAGACTTCTAAGCTGCAATTAGGTCACGTTATGTTTTATTTTTGGGGCCATGCTGCCTGAGGCCAGATGAGTCACACAAGGCCACTTCTTCAGACTGACCACACACAAACACACAAAGACATGACTAATGTGCATACAGACAGGTTGGAAAGTGGGAATGCACAGCTCAGTCATGAGGACCAACAGCTTGGTACTTTTATCTTGTGCGCTTCTACTTCAAATCTGTTTCCTTCATCACAGGAATTTTTCATTTCCTCTGTAGAGTGAGGATCTGTGTCCTCATTTACTGCGTTTTTCCTGCACGCAATTATGTGAAGAATTCAACAAATAAGTCAGGCGGCACTGCAAGCCCTCTAAAATCCATATATAACTCCAAACTGCAAGGGGAGGGAGGATAATGCACAGTTAATTAGAACCAGAGGCAGAAATATGAGACAGAAAAGCATCCCTTCAGCACAGCCTGTCTGCAACTGCAGCTAAAAAAAGAAGGACTGAGTCACATAAACTACAACTAGCTTTTGATTAATAGGGATACAGATTTATACGTACCAAAAGTACAGACCTCACAGGGGTTACTGTGAGTCCAGAGGTGGGTCCTCTTCAGGAGACAGCTGTCCCAGGGAGGTCCTCAGATACTGAGGGGTAGGACCCTGGATGGCTGGATAAATATAGGGGTGTGTGTACGTCACACTGGCTCCGCACACTGAGATCCAGACAGTCCAGGGACTGTTAGCTGAGCTCAGGGTCTTAAAGACTGGGAGTGTCTGAAGGGAAATCTGGCTCTGCCTCCTCTCTCCTCCCTCTGACTGCTGCCTCCAGGAAACCTGATTCCCTAGTCGCTGCTGCCGCACACTGGTACGCTCTGCTCCCCCCCCCCCCCCCNCCCCCCCTTCCTTCCTTCCCTGCCACTCCCTCACTCTGCCATCCGCAGACCCCTCTCTGCATCTGGTAAAGGGTCACTCCCCTCTGTTTGCTCCTCTTCACTCTGTCTGTCTTTCTCCCTCATCCTCCAGCTGATAGTTGATGCTCCGCTAAGGGACTCTGTATCAGCTCTGATAACGGTTCACACAACCCTGGGAAAAAGGTCTGCTGTGTCAGGGAAAGAAGCCAAGTCATAGAACAATGAGAAATAAGCTATACTCTGTTGTAAATGATAAAGACTCTTAACATTTGATATCAAAAGATTGCGTCTGAGCAGAGGCTGATAAAGGGCTACACCGAACAACTTGGCAGTATGCCATTCTGCAGAGAAGACACCTTGTTGTTCATTAGTGGAATGTAATGTACTTTTGATGTATATGTACTTTACTTTACTATTTACATCTCAGAATTTCTTTTGACAGAATGAGTTACTTTGCTTTTTTTTTTCATTAATACACAATACAAATCAACTTGCATATTATGATTTATCCCCATATTTGCCACAAGCAAAACATTAACATGCCTAGATTATAATTCAGAAATAAAACATATATGAAATGACTTGCATAATTGTTCATTTAACTTGTTGTAGGCTACTTTAAGTATATTTTTGATGTGACTATTCTTTACTGGAGTAAGATTTTGAGTGCAGGACCTGTACTTGTAATGGAGTATTTTACAATGTGGTATTGTTACCTAAGCAAAAGATCTGAATACTTATTTCCCCCCTGTGATAGACAACTGTTTAGATGTGTTTTTTTATTACAGTGTTCACTTTAAACTATACATCTCTACTGTCTGACGTGCATTTGAAAATGCATTGGTTATAGTTTAAATCTGTTTTAACAGGCAAATAAATGGGAATTTCAGTGGGTGCGGATGTGGACGTCTGAATCCAAAATAGCAACATAAAAAGGAAAACATCACTTTTCCCATTATCCAGCTAATGCATTGTTTCATTTGAAAGGTCCTTATAATGGCTTAAGCCAATGTAGCTCTTCCCACATATAGGGAAAACGAACCAAAAAGCACCTGATACTTAGGATACTTTGGAGCATCTCCCCTGGGGAAATGGAACTGCTCACAAATGGAAGGCTCTAGCGATGGAAGCTGCCCATCTCATCTCATGGGGCCTGCTAATGTACTTGTGAAAGGAAAGTAAGAGTTCATTCGAGTTAGAGTGAGCACTCAGTGAGCAGGTGAGACAATTTCCCATCAGTCCGACAAAAAATGAACTGAAGATAACTCTTACTGCACTATAGAGCTTCATACAATCTTAACCAATTAAAAAGATCCTCTTGAATCACTTTACATATAGTGACAATGACACCTCTTCAAAATACTGCTAACCCGCAGTGCCGTAAACAGACGCCCTTCAAGGAGAGTGAGAATAATTTTTCCGGTTATCAATTTTCCAAATCCTATTTATAATATGCATGGGAGGCGTATGGCGCAGTGGGTTAATGCGCTGATCTCCAAATCAGAGGATAGCAAGTTCGAGTCCCACTGCAGTCAGCATGCGGTTTTGTTCCTGAGACACTTCACCCCAAATTGCTCCTGTGGGGTTTGTCCACAGTATTGAGTATGTAAGTCGCTTTGGATAAAAGCGTCTAACATGTAATATCATTTTTTCTCACATGTTTAGCCAAGACTTTACAGGTAGAAACAAGGTTAGGGTTAGTTTTGCCGGACGCATGTTTTTTTTTAACCATTTAAATCTTTCTTTGTCCTTTTTGTGGAAGAAAATATTTTGCTTTTTGTGTTTGTTGTTGTAATACTTTGGCCTCAAGAAACAGAAACATTGTCCTTGCAACCAGAGGCCTGTACTACGAAGCTGGATTTTCCTAACCTGGATATGTTTGAGTTAGCCGGTTGGCCTAATCCAAAACATACGCGCTCTCGCTAAACGGGAAGTATACCTCGACATCTCCTTTATTTTATTATTATTTTTTGTAATTCCTATGTCATTTAAATGTATTATCTATGGTTATATCTGTTATGTCACAGAGTTTTAAATGTAATTTGTGGAGATAATTTTGATCAGCCTACTAGCTCCATCGAAATTTATTAGTACATCATTGATTTCACACCACAATTCTTGACTTATTGTAGTAGTATCATGACGACATACCTTCCTATTAAACTTATAGGACACGTTCCTGTTTTTTTAGTTAAATAAAAACCAGGAAAACCCCCTTCCTCTTTTTTAAAAACAACAAGAAAGTAGACACTAGTTACAGATAAGACTCATTACGGTTTATGATTGACCATTTTTTTACAAACATCGGCGTCTTCGCGACCATGCGTTTTCATTTCCTCCCATCGCCTTCATTGCGTTTGTACTCTGTCAACTCGTCCTTAGTCGTGCGGCTCCCACCCTTCTCCGGTACCGGATCGATAGTCGATTTCATCCGATGGCATATCCGTTTGGTGCTCTCACATCCCGTTGACACCTCAATGTCAGCGATTCTCTTCGTCCTCTTTCAACTATCTCACCGAATTCGACATCACTTGCACACTAATGTGCAGTCCGGTAAGCACTAGTTCTCAAAAATTTTTGTGCTAGCTAATTCAATGTCTATACTCTCGGTATGTCGTTGTCTTTGTCCGTCGTGCCCTATGGACACTTCTACTGTTGTTGGTTGGCCTTCAATCGTTGTACCGAATGGGCTTCATCACCAGGCTCTCTTTATTTGACGCAAGGTGGTGAGGCGACATGTATGGACATACGTCTTCATAAATAAAATTCGTTGTGTAATTCACTGCTTTCGTGAGCTCAGGTTTAAACCAATTTTATATTCAGTCGTAGGTGAGCACAAAAATTCTGCTCCCGTCCACTATAGTATTGTGGACATTACATACCGTATAAGTTGTGAACAAGACAATGGTCGACATAAGTGGTGAACGTTCCACCCGTGATTACACCGTAAAATAGGACCTATTTTTCACTAAATCAGACCTACATAAGTTCAAAACTTGCACGAAATTATAAAACAGATTATAATTCATCAACTGAAAAGTAAGTCCCATAGCGACGCGACAGTCAGTGCCGAAGAGGTATAAACACTAACCAGCTTTACGAGGGTTTATCGGTGGGGAAAGTACATTCGCCGTCGTATTATGTCTTTCCCGGTCGACCGACCGAACTCCGCTAGGGTAAACTATTGGCGCNAAGATAATTTTGCCAGTCAAAAAAAAAGAAAATGTTGTAAAACTGTGAAGTGACACATTTTTTTGTTGTTGTGTGAAACGCTCAATGAACTACATCTCTGTCTTTCTAGTTGCGTATTTTTCATAGTCTTATATTTCAACAGTTTTACGAAAAACTGTGACTTTTTTGACATGGAATTGATTTTTTAAGATTGACAAACATCATATATGTAATTCGTGGCACAATTCAAACGGGATCGAAAGATATGTTTTCTCTCTCCATTGACTTCAATACATAATTTTTTCCGAAATAAGGTCCCGTGGACCGGAAGTTGATGGGCGTGACTTCGCCGTGTTCACATAAAAGGGGCGGGGTTAGCAACATTTGACCAATCACAAACATGGAGAAGCATACTGACAGCGCAGCGTCATACTTCCTGAATGAAAAGTCAACTATAATATTAGACAAATATTAAGACGTTAAACTTTAAACATCCATGACTTAAACACTTTATCCAGGATAAAAGCAACATAGCTGCACCTGAAGGTGAATACAGCTGGTAAAAG
>NW_011357369.1:4305107-4314918 GCF_000735185.1 Notothenia coriiceps
GTATAGAGGACAGCGTTAGAACCGTAGTAATAAAGTACGTATAATGCACAGGGTCATTTATTTATAATAAAGTATATTAGTTGCAGAGGAGGACTACTTAATACTCTCGTGTTATCGTCTCTCTGACTCAGGTAGAGGTGTTTAGTGGTCGTTCCATTCACGTTGGTAAAGTTTATACTAACATTACCGATTTAAGCTTTATCCGTCTTATGAACGCGAAACCTGAAAACGGACCGGAAAATTCACAGTCGTCCCGCGAGTCCGCCAATTATTGACAGGAGGACTCTGCACCGTGTCGCGTAAGTGGAGACTGTGTGGACTTGGTCAATACTTCTCGGTGCGAAAGAACCCTATCTTTACAAGTTACTGAACCATTTCGTGTAGTTGGACTGTAGGGGGAGGCAACAGGTAAGGGCAAAGGTGTTATGTGGTTTTCTGTGACTTGTGCGGTGCGTAACGAACATGTTGTGTGCCTCTTATATTAGGTAAACAGGGAACAGTGTGTTGTTCCATCCATTCTGTTCCGTACAGGTATGGTGGTGAACAGTCAAAGAGTGATGGTACGAACAGTCACTCGGACCGGGAACGAAGTAATTTGTTGGAGACGTCACTGTCCCTCCGCACGTCGTTGTGGCGTCGTGGCTCGGGCTCACCCCCCACAATCCTTCCCGTGGTGGTGGGGTTCTAGGGGGACATTCGAGTAGGTGTTTACATTCAATTCGAGATAAGTCCACCTCATGCGGATTTGTCCCTGAACCTCAGTAACGTTTCTGACGAACCGTATCAGTCACTAAACAGACACTAACACAAATTGTATACTTGTACTCGTGTTTCCAGGTAACTATCTATGTGTCTCCATGTTTCATTGGTACATCTCATTAGCTACAATGACAATGTGTCATTACATTGTACGATGAAAACAAGTACGTCATTAATGTAATGTTCAATTATTCGTTTTTACTAGAACAATGGACGAATGAAATTACAGAAGGTGAAGATGCGTTATTGCCCTCCTGTCTTTTTATTTGGCTTGCAGGGAAAAGGGAAACACGATGTGAGTGTTCAAGTACCTATTCCTCTGCCTCGTCTTTACAGTCAGTGTATCGTCTCTAGTATAACTCGTTGTATATCCATTGCCCGTTCCACCGGACACCGGTGTATGCTCTTTACCCCCCCTTTATGAAAACGTGTTCCACAATAGGGCTCTTTTTGTACCGCTAAAGTCTTTTCTCGTCTTTGGTCTTGCAGATAACAAGTCACAACAGGAATGATCTAACTGTCCTAAGTGCGACTAGACCGAATAACTCAAGGTTTGCAAATATAAACATAAACACAGTAGAACCTACATACCACGTAGAGTCATTGAAGATGTCGTCTTTCATTGATTCCGTAGATGAAAAAAAATTTCATTGATCACTTACACATTACGTAATCAAAAAAACTCATTGATAGGATTATCGACTATTATTGACTCTCAACACTTACAACGACTAGTTTCAACGTGAAATAAAATACCGTTGAAAGAAATAAAATATACCTTTATCTCAATAGTCCATACTAGAGACCTCACCTCAAACTTTCGAGGACGTGGATTCGAAGGGCTACGACGAAACGATTTAGGTCTTTGTTGCGCTTACTAATTCAGGATTTATAAACGTTAGTGGCCACTAAAACATTATAAGTTAATAGGAGACATTTACACAGAGTACCTTGTTTTTACCAATCAACATCACTCAATAGAGGAACATCACGATGGACACACGATTACTCGGGTCACGTCATTACTCCAACCTTTGGCGATTAGGCCCCGGTTTGCAGGGTTATCATTCAGGAAGGGAAGAACCGCTCCGAAGAAACCCCCGGGGTCTAGACACTGGCGGTGGTGATAAGTAGGAGGGACCGGTCTGAAGGGAGAAGGATTAGCTTGGTCCTGTAGGAGACCGGAGGCGAAAGGGGTGGAGGAGGGTTGCGTATTGTCACCTGAAATGACAGCTGACAAGAGGGAAGAGCAGATATAAAGGGATTAGCGGGTGCAACGATAGGCTTGTGAGAATGGAGAGAGGAGTGATTGGTTAGCTGGGGAGTGACGCCTCCGATCACTTAATGAGGGAGCTGGGTGAAGAAGTGACGTGTAATATGAATGAAGAGCTTGGTCTTCCTGCTTGAACTTGCGCTAAGCTTCTTTTGTCTTCTCATTGAACGGCAGTACAAAGTTCTCGAAGATATTTTCACAGATTTTACTGGCGGATCTAGTAACTCTGACCCTCGTCATTGTATTTCCGGGGTGATGAATTCAACTACTCAAACGCAACTGCCATTGGCTGCCCAGGAGCAACAGAATAACTTTGTAATATTCGACTTATGTACACACTTTCGAGGGGCTGACTTGATGAAAATGATCAATGACGGGAATGTTTTGATGATCATGGATTCATAATTTGTGTATCAAAATGTAAGTAATTTATCTCTGCAAATGTTCAAATACCTCCAAAGCTAAGTGTGAAGTTGAACGTGAAATTAATGATAAATAATACATGAGCAAAGACACACAAACCAAAACCATTTTCATTTCCCATGTGGTGCCTAACTATTAATAGTTTTTAAAAAACATTTTAATAATTTATTATATCTACCTCACATCTTTTGCTAAAGTAAAAAAAAATACATTTGCTTGTTAATTTAAGTCTTGACGGTCTCACACAACTCCTACCATGCTGTAGACTCTTAAGCTGTCTATCAATTTAACAAGGCAACTTTCATTTTGAACGTTCACTGCCAGTGTATTTACCTTGTTTTCCATACATTATCTTTACAGATGCATATGGAGCTTGTTGATTAAGGTATGTTTCACATTTCCAATCTTATCACAGCTTTGTCAGTGATATCATCGTGATGCCTCTGTGGGTCATCACACTTTACAAACAGTTCTGTGCCCTGCTGAACCCCCAGCTTCAATTCACACCGTCCGCTTCAACCTGCCCACTTCCTGCTACCTCAATGAAGAGGTGACATCAACAATTGCAGTGGTACAATAGAACTGATAAGGTCAGGCATTCAACAATAGAGTAGGCCATAATTTTCCCTGACTCTACCTTTCCAACTCTGATTAACTCCATTAGCCATGCAGGAGAGCCGTGCGTGTGACTCACTACTTTCGAGTACAGAGAAATGGGAATGGGATTGCATACATACTGTGTATCTAACTATATGAGTAGAAAGGTTTCAGAAAGGAAAACCCCTGAGCAGTGCGGCTCTCTGGCAGGCAGAAATAATGCAGTCACACCAATTGTGAGGCGTCACCCTAAGGTATGCCTGGATGTGATTCATGTGTCACAATGAGTCTCAGTGATTCCCAAAGAATCGGCTCAGGGCTTACATTTACCTGATTTCTCTGCTGCATGCGTGCACCTGTGACTCATGGAGGCAAGGAAAGCCCAGAAGAAAAATGAGTGGGTGTGGGGGGGGGGCGTGCATCTTGCCTTGCAGCAGAGGAATAATGTTCAGCTCTGCAGGAAGACTGCGAGTATCTGAAGCTTTGTCCCAATGCTATCCATCTCTGTGGCAGCTTTGACAAAATAATCAAATATTTCCTCCATGACTGTGGAGCATTACCAACTCCGATATCTGATCAGGAGTTTGATTTGAGGCGAGAGTTTCCTTCACAGCTGTTGTGCAAATGCACTGCTAAGCCACTGTGTCATGAGAGTAATGGATAATAGATTAGGTTTTTTTATTATAAGCCAAATTCATAGTTTTTTGATTGATGATTGAGTCATACTGTGTCCAACTTCTGACAACCTCAAATCTAGCACTGCAATTATTTACCCATAAATAATGACGCAAGAGCACTCACACATCTCATTATGAATCATCAAGTGAAAACTCTGAGATTGCTATGTCTGAGCTATCAGAGGTTTCAGTTCCAGAAAAGAGGTAACTAAAGCTCTAGGTCAGTTACCGTGGTAACTATTCAACAAACCCAGAGTCTGTTCCACCCCATTTTATTTCCTCATTCATTCAGTTTGTATCAAAGCATGATGTCGCCACATGGAGACTTCACTTGATACCTATGATTGAAATTGAAAGGTCAATTTTAGACCAATCAAAATCGTGATAACCCTAAAAGTGTATGTGGCTTGCTCCTTTACAGTCAGTCATAATTACACTGGAACACATGTTGATTCTTTTACAACATTTTTAGGCCGTTTCTTAGCTTTCCAATGATATCTCTTTAGTCCAATGGCACTCAAAAAATGTTATATGATAGTTCAATTGTGCACATAAGTTAATCAATCAATCACATGAACACAAAAACAGAATAGATACCTGTACTTATATATATATATATATATCTGAAATTATAGCTTCTTATCTGTAAATGTTTGAGATAATTCATATTTGAAGACAGGGCACAAGGTTTAATATGTATTGGGCACTGTCCCACATGCCCCCCACTCAGGGGCGGCGCCAGGGGGTAGCTTGGAGTTGCTGTAGCAACTCCAACAATTGGCCTAGCAACGGCTTAGCAAGCCCATTGTTTTTTTATGAAAATGTATCTATATATATTTATACACGTGTGTGTGTGTGTGTGTGTGCGTGCGTGCGTGCGTGCGTGCGTGCGTGTGCGTGCGGTGTGGTGATGAGGTTAAATGCCACAGCATGCCAGTTGAAAGTGAACGATCGCTATTGTGTACTTGTACGCTTAGGGTGTAATGGTATTAAAATATTGTAGGAGCACAGAAACAGTGTTCAAATTCTGCTTTTACAAACTTATTTTGGTTGTGCTTACCTTGCAAAGTAATGTTATAAGTGTCAAAGGAATGTTTTAATTTAAATATTAATGATAATATTGTAGCGTGTCCAAGTTAATAGTTATGTCAGTTATTATGGGGGTTATTCCCTATCTTTATTCAAGAGCGTGGTATTTAAATTTGAGAGCATACTTTATTGATTTCTTTCACTCAAACCCGATCCTCACACTCAAATAGTGCCTGCTTGCACTTAGATTTGCTCTGCTTCTGCTCAAACTGTACGCTTGTACTCAGATATATTGCTGCTTACAGATTTCCTGTGTTCCCGCTTAAAACCTTCTCCTCACCCTGCAGCAAACAAATCCTGGCGCCCCCCATGCCCCCACTACTGGATTAGCTCATGGTCGGTACACAAATGTAGTTAGTCTAGAAAGCAAGAGAGGGCTATTACCATTAGCTGTGTCAGACATCAATCAATCAGACCAATCAAAATCAGATTTTCTTTTCATTCGCACATGAAGGTGAATACGATTTGAAGCAACACTACATGTGAAACTCTTAAGAGATGCTGGGCCCATAAAGAATAAAAGAAAAGAGATTACAAGAAGATTACCAAACAGAGAAGGTAACAGCGGCTGAACACAATGAGAGCAGCCCGATGAGCCAATAAGGTTTGTTATAGTGCAGGGGTCAGCAACAGGTGGACCGCGAACCGGATCCGGACCCAGACGCCGACCTATACGGACCCGGACCTATAATCAATACATTAATAGGGGATTTCAATTTTAATGGGGTGATTCTATTTTAACCGCCGACAGGGGCGAAAGAGACAAGTGAGCGATACAGGGAGAGAAACACAGAAGAGATGAAAGCGCGGCAGAGAGAAGCGGAAAGGAAAGTGAGTGAAGAGAATAATTAGCGATACAGGGAGAGAAGCGGAGAGGAGAGTGAACAGGCGTGTTAGCGGCAGACAGGGAGAGACACATAATTCCACATGGTGCTCTGCAAGAAGAGGAAAGTGGACAGTGAGAACAGAGCTCTTAACCCTTAGTGGACTCTTTCATGTTCATCCTGCCCACTGGGAGCACAGAGCCAGTGTGTCTCATTTGTTCAGAGACCGTGGCGCTCATTAAAAGTGCAAAAACGCCACTATGAGACAAAACACAAAGTGTTTGACCAAACATTCCCTCTCAAGTCAGAACTGAGGTCAAATGAGCAGTCTCAGAGCCCAATATGATCAGTCCACCAGGATCAAAATTAAAACTAAATATCGTTGCAGGGCAGGCTAACCAATGAGCACCCTGACACCATTTCAGCCCAGATTTACAAACTCCTGGCAAGACAAGCTCCAGCTCAATTCTTGCACTGAATTAAAAAAAAGTGATTGAGGGACTGCAATATAAGAGGGAAAGAAAGAGAAACTTTCTTATACGCAAGATGTAGAAAATGTCCATTTGTAAGATTTAAACGTTCAAAAAGTAACGTCGATTATGTTTAATGCGTTGTGATATCTTCCCGGGTGTATGTGGTGACATAGTATGTTGTGGTTGTCGTGGGGTAAACTTTTGTATGGGTGTGAGTAGCCTGAGAGTTGTGTCCCATGTGTTCACCTTTAGTGGGTTGTGGACAGGGATAGATCATATTTATCACGCGCAAGTGTACTTTCCCCACCATAAACTTGTAGTTTGGTTAGTTGCTTTGTACCTGTTCCCCTCCGCGCTATGGTCGTGTGTGTATGAAGGACTTTACTTTTCAGTTGCTATATTAATTTCGTGTAGTACTTCTGCAATTTGAAAATTTGTAGGTACTGAATTTATGAATAGGCCTATTTTCGGTGTACTCGACGTGGACGTTCCACTTATGTGACCATTTTCTTTTTCACAAACTTACGCATGTAATTTGTCCAAATACTATAGTGAGTGGCAGATTACTGTGCTAGACTGGAAATTAATTAATGAGCTCACAAAGGAGTGATTACAAATAATTTTATTATGAAGGACGTATGTCAATATATGTTACCTCCAACACGTGCCGGGTCTATGCCGAGTCGGACTGAGTCTATTCCTTTACTTATGTAATACCTACACTATACCGGCCGCCTGACTGCCAGTACAAATGAGACCTAGACCAATGAATACAACACCGTCTATATCATTCATTCGAAAGAATTTGCGATTACAATATTATCAAGTCTGACGAGCTTCTCCTCCACTTTAGATAATTACGAAGTGCAAGTGTGTCAGCCACTAAAAACGGCCGGCAGAAAGGCGTTGCGCCGGTCGAAAAGGACATAAAGGAAAGAGGACATTATACTGCAACTAGCGAAATTTGAGGCGTGTGACTCGAGACTACAGCAGTCGTCGTCACGAAAAGTGACTCAACTCGAGAATCGGACGTTGGATTCGACCCCCATATGGTATGACTTGCTTAGATCAAGTTGGATAGGACGCTATACAAAAACTCAATACGCCAACTTGAATTAGGTTTGTGTTTCGGCGAGAGCGATTTGCACAGGATGGTGCGACCGGATAGTTGAGCAAAGCGAGTTGGTCGCGGCACAGGATAGATCAATCCACGCGCGGTCAAGTGTACTTTCCCCACGATAAACGCTCGGGTAAGCTGGTTAGGGTTTGGTACCTCTTGGCGATGACTGTCGGCGTCGGCAGTATGAAGGACTTACTTTTCAGTTGCATATTAATCAGATTATACTTCTTCAATTTGAAAATTTTGTAGGTACTGAATTTGTGAAAATAGGTCCTATTTCTGATGTATCCGACGGTGGACGGTTTCCAGATTTATGTCGACCATTTTTCTTTTTTCACAACCTACGCATGTAAATTGGTCCAATATAGTTGACGGGGCAGATTCTGTGCTCACTAGACTGAAATTAATGTAAACTGAGTTCACAAAGGGAGTTGAATTACACAACGGAATTTTATTATTGAAGACGTATGTCATACACTGTGACACTCTACAACGGTGCCGGTCTATGCCGAGTCGACTGAGTCTATTCCCTCTTTATCTTATGTAATACGTACACTATACGGAGCCTGACATGAATTTCAATGAGACTAGGCCCAATGAATACAGACACCGTCTATAAATTCATTCGAAAGGAATTGCGATATACAATATTATCAGTCTACGGAGACTCTAGCCACTCCACTTATAAGATAAGTAAAAAGTGCAAGTGTGTCAACCGACTAAACTTGACGTTGGCCTCAAACCTTGACATAGGAAATAGGACATTATACTGACTAGGTGACATTTGAGACGTTTGACAACAATAGTCGACAAGTGTTACCAAAGTTGGAGTTTGACATTATATAAATAGGAAATATAAATAGGACTTTGCCAAAGTTAAGTACTTTTATTTTAGTTACCACGTCGAATGCAGTTGTTGACAAGTTGTACTTTGTTATGCCGTCAAATATGTAATTTATTTAGTTGTCATCCACCGGCTATATACGAGGTTCACTTCGCTAAGCGGTATTTCGTTTGTTCTTCTTCTTTGAGGGCGTGTCTAACTAGAGAAATAGGACTCTGTAATAGGACGAGCCTCGTGTCTGATCCAAGGTCCTATTCAGTGGGTACCTCTAGATCGAGACGATTTTTCTCTTGGTCGAAGCATCCTGGCCTTTGGGACTCCAAAGGGACTTCAATCGGCGATTTCGGCTTTTAGGACGAAGCATCATATGGGGGTTCCACATGGAAACACGACCTGACGTGTCGTAAAATAGTGAAAAGTCACAAGGCGGTAAACTACTGTCAGCGAGTTTTTTAGCTTTGAAACGGAAAATGAAGGTTACCATATTGTCTCCATAAGTTGATTTTAAGTTGCTCCAGGTCAATATCTTTTAGAGGGGTACGTTTTCAAAGGCCTCGAAGTTTTACAGATGAACGAAATACTTAATCACACTCTATATAACTTCATCGGACATCCGAAATAGTTGCAGACGTTACATTAGTTGTTGGGCCGCACGAGGTTAGTCACAGGAGGCCTTCACCTGGTCCTCTACTGACGGTTAGTTTATTCTTTCATGTTAAGTATTTGTTGTTATAAATACACAACAATGCCGGCGACAAGACGACGAGCAATTGGACAGACCCTAACAAACGTCGACACACACACTAATCCCATTTTTACTAGACACACCAACGGGTTGCAGTTAACCGGACAGTAGAGGACCAGCGTGAAGGTCCTGGTGACTAACCTCGTGCGACCGGGCTGCAAGAGTTAGGGACACGTTCGGGTCGGTGTGGGACGACCTCTCCTGATGTTTTCGGACCCCTGTTTAATAGTGAGTCCTCCGAGACGACGGCTAGTTCTGCGGAAGTATGGAAAACGAGAATACAGTACCTGTGATGACTGCCAAACCACACTGTATAACAAATCACTGCTCACAGTTGTATACACGAATCACAGCTCACTGCTTACATACACGAATCACAGCTCACTGCTATATACCACGAACTGCTACACAGCTCTCTACACGAATCACAACTCACACCTATATACACAAATCGCATCACTAGAATAAAAGGGAGGAGTCGACCACAAAAGAATGTCGAAGGGAAGAAATCTGACATTGGTGAAACTGCCACTCCAATTAAAAACCGATAATCGATATAAAGAAACATAAATTCATCGAGGAAAAATTCTCAGGAGGAAAACAATCCAGTATAACAGTTGGACACGGGAAAACCGGAAAAACAACAAAGTCCGACGGATTGGAACGGGTAAACACAATGGGTCGATAACATTTATTTGGTAAATATTAATAATGGGTTAAGGTTAGACCACATACAACGAAAGGAGAAGAGGGATCAGCCCTGCATTCTTAACAGTTAATTGGTAACCTTGATATTTCATTTATGACACCTATTACACATTACAAGGAGAGCCTGACGTAAATTTTTATTTTATCCTCTATTATTTATTTTACGAAAACTTTTATACACGTAGATTTTTCACGAATTTAAAATCTATTTTTTTTTCGCACATCGTGTCGAACTCAAAGGGAAAAAGAAAACAAATGCAAAAGTGTAGTAACTGGAAT
>NW_011357369.1:4314963-4331981 GCF_000735185.1 Notothenia coriiceps
GATTTATTTTCATTTAATTTCCATCGTTTATTTGAATAGGGACAAGCAACATTAATGGAACACTTTAAAGGAACAAATAATGCCTTCAAAGGTGTAAATATAGCCGGGATTTAGGCTTGAGCTCATTCCCACCCGTTAGGGTCCGTGACATTACAATATATGTATACATGACATTTATAAACATAGCAAAAAAACAAAAATACATTTGATATGCAGCAAGAGCAAGACCAGCATACACAAAATATTTACCACATGGCGAGTACAATGTAGCAGCAACTGCATATAAAGTGGCAGGGAGGGAGATACAAGACTACATAAAAGTGCAGGAGGAGATACTCAAGAGCTACATAAAGTGCAAGAGGAGACCCCTGTGTTAAAGTGCATTTAGCGGTGATTGCACGTCTGTTTGTTTCTTAACCATTCTTTGAGTTGACCTTTAAAGCTATTGAGAGTGGGACAATCCCGTATCTCAGTTGGGAGGCTATTCAACAATGAGCTGCCTTTAATGGAGAGGACATTTTGTCCAAAAGTGGTCTGTCTGCGGTACTGCTTTGTTAATACAAATCTTATCAGGACTTATAAGGGGATTTATAAGCAACCTACTAATAATGCTTATTTATAGGACCAGGAATAAATAGCATTACTAAACATTAAAAATGTTCAGTATCTTTTGACTTTTGATAAATCTAAAGTATAACTAACACATTATTTTACAAAGTTAACACATTTTCGTGACTAAAACAAACTGTTGTTTGATCCTCCCTTTTCCCCCTGCAGGCTTACAAGGCCGTGGTAAATGACGCCACCATCTTCAAACTGGAACTGCCAACCAAACAGAAGGGGTGAGGAAACCTCTCGGTGTCACTAAGATAGGAAATGATCCAGTGTTCAAAGTGTCACTGCAAGATAGTTTATTCTGATTGATTAGGTCACAACGGCGTAGTGTGTTTGTAGTTCTTTTGGCTACTCCTTTATGCCAAAAATCATAATCATGATTATTTTGGTCCATATTGAGAACCAAGATGAGTAAGAAAATCTAACCGTGGCGTGGGAGCACTGCAGTTAAGAAAAGGGATGAAAACTCAAGGTCAGAACAGAGCCTCATGTGACGAATGGAATGCTGTACTTTTTCACCTTCCAGCTCTGTGTAATTCTGTGTCTGTGTGTGTCCATCCATCTAGTGTTGGTATGAAGACTCAGCCGGAGTCCAAGTGTCCGGAGCTGCTGGCTAACTACTGTGACATGCTGCTAAGGAAAACCACGCTCAGCAAGAAACTCACCTCAGAGGAGATTGAGCTCAAGCTCAAAGAAGTGGTGAGTCTCTGTCCTCACAGCCTCGGGGTAAAGGCACTTGATGACACTCTTACACTTACTTTTCCTTCAAAGTGCTTGGATTATAATCCTCGGAAATTCAAACCCTGTTTTTATCTTTCCTCCTTGTAGCTGCTGGTGTTGAAGTACGTTCAGAATAAAGACGTGTTCATGCGTTACCACAAAGCACATCTGACCCGGCGCCTGATTCTGGACATTTCAGCAGACAGCGAGATTGAGGAGAACATGGTGGAGTGGCTGAGAGTGAGATCCCTTTCATTAACCTTCTTTGTCACACACAGACTGTGAGTCCACAGTTTAGGAGCTGTAATAAGGAGCAAGGACAACAGGCAGGAGTACCATCTGTTATCCGTGGATGTTCTTGGATCATTTTACAAATCTGAACAAGACTTTAAGTAAAATGTTTCTGAATACTGATCATTATTTACAATATGTAATTTACTACTCAGAGGGGTCTCAATCAAAACCATTAAAACATATTCAGGTAAAACGATCAAGATCTAATCTGCATCATAAAGATGTGGCTTTAACTGGAGAAGAAGTCAATTTCTGAAAGCACCTGGCAAACAATGCTGACGCATGCACCAATGGGGGTACAACGCAACCAAATGAAAACAACCGTTTCCTTCATCCAATTTGTTTTGTGTTATTCAAATGAAATAATCTGACCAAGAGTTTTGTGCCTTTGTTCCAGGTTTGGTGAATTAATTTCCCCTTTGCTCTCCTCATTGTGTCCTGTGTGTGTTTGTAGGAGGTAGGAATGCCTGCTGACTATGTGAACAAGTTGGCCAGGATGTTTCAGGACATCAAGGTCTCAGAGGACCTCAACCAGGTCTTCAAGGAGATGCACAAACACAACAAGCTCGCACTACCAGGTAACACACACACAAACACACATTCTAAAATGCATGAATGTCCTAGTCTCATTTATCCAGTCGTATGCTGAATGCTTTCCAAACAAATTTTCGCAAAAATCTATTAAAGAAATGTATTTTCTCCTCATTAAGGTGAAACTCTTGACGAGACATGCACCTGCAAGCATGGGCGTCACTTTGTTTTCCAAATTGGTGGGGACACTTTTTTCAGATACAAGTAAAACTGTATTGCGCGCCATCCATGTTTTTGTACACACTAATCTCCATACTATTTGCTAGAAACACCTGTATAGACAGGATTTACAGACTCACTGTCAGGCTAGAGACTGTTTTTGTAGGAACCATTATATATGTGTTGGGGGGGTGTCTGGGGGGATCCTCTTTTAAACTACGCATTCTGGTACTTTCTAACAAGAAAATAAGACAACATTTACTTCAAGCTAACATTCAGTTTGAATCTTACCTTCACAGTTAAATGTTGATGCGTCCATGTAACACAGACTTATCAGAGTTCTTCCGTTATATTTCCCTGCAGCGGACAGTGTGAACATTAAGATCCTGAACGCTGGAGCGTGGTCCCGCACCAGTGAGAAGGTGTTCGTCTCTCTGCCCACGGAGCTGGAGGACCTGATCCCTGAGGTGGAGGACTTCTACAAGAGGAACCACAGCGGCAGGAAGCTGCACTGGCACCACCTCATGTCCAATGGCATAGTGAGTGAGCATTTCTACAGACACACAGAATACATGCAGAGACACACCCTCTGAACCCTCTGAAGTCTATCAGACTGTGTGTGTCTACAACAGTAAAATGCCACTTGATGCGACAATATTATCTAGAAATGTCAAATATATAATTATATACAGGCAGGTCGACTGGACCTGGAAACATTCGTTGCTTAGCCCACAGTGGCGGCGGCGCTACAGTGGAATGTTCTACTGCAACACTCCCCACATGCACACACACAGTACACCCGCGAATGTTACAATGAAGGCTCAGTGGGGGGCGGACCTCACCTCCTCTAGTGGGGTCCGGGGGCATGCTCCCCCAGGGAGATTTTTTTTAAATATTGAAGTTAAATGCATCAATCTATGCATCAACAGATTTCCCCTGGGAAAACGGAAAAAAAAAGACATGACATCAGTCTTGGTGTCCAATATGGCTGATGGTGTGTGTCGTGGCTCGGTAGCTCCTGATTCAAACCACCGGCCTCGATTAAAACCTACAAAATATAAGACTGTTGACGGCCTAGTTATTGTAGAGGATGAGTTTACTCAACTTCCTGGCGGTTAAAATTAAAACTATGACCCATGATGAGCTAGTCCTTGTAGCCTCTAACACCTTCGATTCCGAATGGGTCGAGACTTCTAAAAAGACGTTGTTTGAACTCTGTCCTGAAACCAAGCAGAGGTGTGTGGCCTTTAAAGGCAACCAGAAGGATGCAAACAATATCAAAAAGCTGCCTAAAAGTACTAAATGAGTGTGGTGAAAACATCCCCCGTTTTGGTTTCCCACTACCCTGGATGCAGCTGCCGCTGTTTAATCCCTCGTCCTTTAAAGTTAACAACCCGGACGGGTTCCAACCTGCTGACGCAATGGGCGCGACGCACAGCGAGGTTTGCCATTACGACACGTAGTGGGAAGTTCAGCAGATATCTGTGAGGAACCTGCGTGCTGGCTGGCTGCGACCATGGACCGCAGAGTTGCTGGCCGTAGAACGCGCAGTTGGAGCCGGAGCATTGGTGCGGAGGAACTGGCTGTACCAAGTGACGCTGAACTGGCCCTGTGGGAGCTCTCAGGGCTGACTGGCTAGGGATGGTGCGGTGTCGGTGAAGCGGAATGCAGCCACCGGCTCGTTCTGGTTTTTGCTGATTCTGGCTTACCAAAAACATCGCCACTGAGATGTTGACCGCGGTAGCTGCATCAGGGGACCGTGAGTGGCTGTGTCGAGCCCTGAGGGTACTGGGTTAAATTTGCAGGTATGGAGTTCAGTTGTGAAACAGGGCCGGGTCGGCCAGGAATAGGGACGAGGGCCAGTCTGGCCTTCATCTAAACAGCCCTTGTTGGGCAAAACTTGAACGGAGGATGCCTAAGCCTTATTGTTGGCACTTGCTGGCGAGCAAGGGAATATAACAGTGTCGTAGCGAAGTTGGTGAGTGTGTTTTTGCTACAGATTTCTCGGCGACCTTGAAATGCTGAGACACTGTCCGAAGTATCTAACTGAAACAACTCGGCGTGGATGTTTAACTGTCAAGCGTATTGACACTGCGAGCAACAGATATAAGCTCGTTTATAAGGTGTGTGCTTGGAGTGGCAATGAAGTTGCGGAAGGATGTTTAACCCCAGAAGCTCTGGCCTGAAGGCTCAGTTGTGAGGGCGACTATTAATGAAGCCAACGTCAAAGCAGAGGTGATAGGGGGCTAGCAGAGCTAGACCTTTTGCTTGGTGCCGGAGGGTGAACTCGAATGGGCGCTACGGCTGAGTTGCTTAGCTCAAACTTATGGCGGGTGGATCCAATTTTAAACTGTCGGCGGGCTGGCGCCTGAGCAACAAAGCGCTGCAGATAGGATCCGACGTGTAGGTGACGTGGGACAACTTGCTACAAAAAGTTTTGACAATGTTCTATGCTTTTGCAGAAACTTTCTTTATCAAAGCAGGACTTTGGGAAGTTGGAACTCTCTTAATGAGCAAATTTTCACGGGGCTGGGGAGTCCACTGACGGACCTATCTCTGGGAATACGTGGAGAGGAAGGGATAGCAGGGGGAGAGAGCGGGCTAATCCTGTGGACAAAAGCTGGACGGCTGTCATTAATGTTCATCAGGCTTGGAAGTTTGACTGGTGTATTGCTGTACAGATCAAAATGATAAAAAAGCAGCTTTAGCATCTTCCAGTGTATCATACACGCATATGAGTGCACAGCATAATGAAGATGAGATGCAGCCCGCGAGACAGACTGCTTTTTATACGATATCTCTCTACTCTAGAAAAGTGATATTGCCTTGATGACATCATTCCACCGAGTGGTTTATGTAAGTGGGTGATATGAATGCTGACAGTATCAGACAAAAGGGTCCTTTGTTTTGCTAAGCAATATGCTACAGTTGTTTGTGTATTTGATAGCAATCTTATATTACCTCGAAAGCAATATCGTTTTGGCCCTACAGACGGCGGGATTCATATATAAGCGAGGCTGGCATGACAACTTCATGATTGAACCATTGCATAAAGAATTGCTATCCCATGACATTGTAAGGTCAGATTGAGAGTTGTGTAAATGAGCATCACTGTCAGATCACATTTCCTTTCTGTAATGTCACTAGATTATGATAGTCTCTGANTTTTAAACAATATTTTTGGTTTACTGTCCTATAGTATACATTGGAATGATTTCAAACCTGTTTTTATTTATCCTAATAATTATAAAGGAGTGCCTTGGAAATATTTGTTTACATAAATTGTGATCAAAACGTTTGAGAGCTCACTGAGATAACTTAGACTGAAGTGAACGTATCTAAACCCCTCAGTGTCCTTACGCGTCACTGGAGCCTCCTCAGTCTGACAGGACAGAATTCTCCCTCCACGATTATTGTACGGAAAGCAGCTTCTTATATCCATTAGCGCAGCAGAAGCTAAAAACAATCCCCGCGGTAACCGGTGCACCCCCTCTCTCTATCTCTCTCACTGTGGCGTGGAGCTGCGGGGTGCCTGATAAGCCAACATCCCCCACTTTCATCAGCTACAGCACCCATCGACGGGGGCAAATGGAAAAATGTAACGGGGGAAAAGGGTGTTTCGGGGTGAAAAGGGGTGTTATCTTTACATAATTATTGAATGTTGTTACATCAAGGCTGAAAAAATTGTTATTTTTGTATGTATATTTGCATTATATCTTGTGGAAGTGCAGATCCCCTGTCCTCCACCAGGGGGTGCTGCAGCACCCTCAGCACCCCTACTTCCCACGGCCCTGATCACACCATTATTATTAGTATTATTATTATTATTATTATTACGTAACAATTGTTAAAAGGAAAGTCAATACAACCCAATTGTTAAGTATTTAGTGGTGTCAGGCAAGTGTGGAGAAAGACATTAACAAAATAACGTATTCATTTAAGATATCCCAGATCTAAAACCCATATTGTAGTTGATCTGTTTCCTTAAGGAAATTAACTTCAACGCTATTGAGTTCTCACAGTGTGTAGTGAACAACATTAACATTAATGAAAGAGGTTATCTTTACAACATGTGCATTATTTCCAAATGTTTGTATGTTTGTTCGTCCAGGACTCGGAGAAGTACGTTGAGCAGTTGCTGACTTTGTTTAACCGCTTCAGTAAGCTGGTGAAGGAAGCCTTCCAGGACGACCCTCGCTTCCTCACTGCAAGAGACAAGGTCTGTGCAATGTGACCTCCAGAGACAACCAAGAAACACATGACATATAATGTTCAGTGCTAAAGTCATACAGTTCATTCCTGCTCACACTGTATTTGCATTTTAAGTGAGCAAAGGTCATTGTTGGATAGTCAAAGAACTACAGCTGTCTGAGTCCTACACCAATGATCTGCTCGTCTTCACAGAACAGGAATACACCCCTAACGTTAGGACCTCAGAAACAACGAAGCCTTGGTTAACCTCATTCACAGCTGGAATAAAAGCAGAGCAGAGATACAGACTGATCTACCTTAAGTCCCTTCCTTAATGTTTTAATGTAGAGCCTCCCTTGTTTTACTTTTTAAAGCATTTGATTTTCTTATTCCTTTATGTTCCTGCCTTTCCTAACCTGTTCATACACTGTATTGGTTTGAATACACCAGGATACCAAACTTGTTTGTGTCTGTTTTCTTTTAAAGCAGAAATGGATAACAGTTACAAGTGGATTTATTTCATTTAATTTCATCGTTTATTTGAATAGGGACAATGCACATTAATGAACACTTAAGACAAATAATGCTTCAAGTGTAAATATGCCGGATTTTAGCTTTGAGCTCATTTCCACCCGTAGTCCGTGACATACAATATATGTATACATGACATTTATAAACATAGCAAAAAACAAATACATNGTAGGCCATCCAGTTATTTTAGCCGGGCCGGCTCAGATGATTGGTCGTGCTTTTTACAGTACTACGGCTTCCACAGATGACATTTTTTGATGGATTTTTTGTCAAAGCACTTAAGATATTCATTGCTATCGGGATGTTAAGAGCATTCCATGGAATATAACAAAAAGTGTATCTCGAGCCGGTTTCTCAAATGTACCTACCCCACCTTTAACTAAAGGGACATATACTGTATGTGTGTAATGTGATTCTGACAGCACCAAACATGGAGAGGTTAAATAGCCTGGAATATGTCCACCAGTGAGGGCAGTGAAACACTGATTCAGGGTCAGATCCAACTATGACTGAGGGAGGTGGTGTAAGTGTATCCAATAAATGCTGCAGGAAACATTGCAGAGGGCAGCCTGATCCTTACACACAGGCTGTTTACGCTCTTTGTGTCTCAACACTACGGTGGTCCTGAATGCATCGTGCCATAAATCAACAACGCCTCTCGTCCTGTTATCTCCTCCCTGTCGCCCTCTCCCACACTCAGAGCGGACAGGGATCCAGGCAGCCCCTGAATATGGCCACAGGAAAGGGAGGGAGAAAAATATATATTTAATTACACAAGGCACACTGGCTTTAAAATTAAATTGTTTTTCTCTCAACTGTTTTACATCACGGAACAACGAGGCTCAAGTTATTTTAGCCGTGGCCCTCGTGAGGCTTATAATCCGGGCTAAGTGACAGGCTAATTTGTGGTATTAGATTGCTTTCATTGGGCCGTTTGGGCTGCTTTGAACGTTAGCGCTATGAAACAAAATGCTCTGCCTCAGCGGTCACATTGACTGGTATGCTGTGTGACTGCAGGGCTGTGGAACAGAGAGGGGGGGGGTTACAGTGTCTCTCAGAGGCCATATTTCCACTGTTGTGTTCAATCTTTTCACTGCAGATAGAGAGCAAGTAAGAAGGATTTGAGACATTTGTACGAGAGTCAAGTGAGATCAGCTGACTGTTCATTCTAGTTTAGTCTGTTTATAATGAGCAGTAAGAGTTAAATTATACTAATGGTCCACAGAATGAGAAAATAGGCTTTCTGCAGGAGTGAAAATCCTTCAAGAGAGGGTGTAGTGGTAAAGTGTTTGTGTGTCTGTCAGTCTGTGTGTGCGTGTGTGTGTGTGCGTGCGTGCGTGCGTGCGTGCGTGCGTGTGTGTGTGTGTGTGTCAAAGGAGCGTTTTCTTTAACAATTGGATGGGACTCATACCAAGTCAACTTATTGCTGACGACCATTCAGAGTGTCAGAGGCCAGAACAAGTCATTAAAGGGAATACATGAGGATTAGTTTGAATTAATCTGCAACTTTTCCCATTTTCTTGCAGAAACTGCTGAAATGGAAATCTGGTGGAGCACGGCGGAACAAATGGGTTGGCAGCTCTCACCTGAAATGAGAAGAGACGAATGGCTCCGCGGCCCTGGCTAAGATGGCTGAGCCAGATTGCATGTGGATTTAAGTGATTAAGAACATGGTGGCCCCCGGTCCACCTTCTTTATCAGAGAAAATGTAATGTATGACAATGAATGGAAAAATATGAAATTCATTTAAAGAATCCAGGGCACAATCCTGCCCGAGATTAGGAAATTATACAAGATGCTATTTCTATGCATATGGTGCTGGGACTGAGAGGGTGCAGAGGTCCGGTGGGGGGGACAGCAGTCTGAAATAGTCCCTGAATCTGTTCAGTTGTAGCTTTAAGAAACAGGTATCATGTAGTCTTACAGAGGCCCTAGTATGTTTTGTGGTGTTTACCCTTCCCTTTAGTGTTTTAGACAGGTTTCTGTGCATGTAAATGGTCTGCAAAGGCTAAAATCTTGAGTTTCTCTCCGACGTAGAGACACTACATACTGAACTACTACTACATACACCTGAACATCAGCAGGAGAGGACTCTTTAAAGCAGAGACAATACATACTGATATACACCTGAACATCAGCAGGAGAGGACTCTTTAAAGTAGAGACACTACATACTGATATACACCAGAACATCAGGAGCACACTAGAGCAACTAACTTTAATACATTAAACTTTTTTCAAGAACCTTATTCACACTCATTTTCAAACAAAATTGCTTCAAATATGAAAGTGACTAATTATTGGTGAAACTCATTGTTGACAGTTTTGCATCGTTAAGAAGATGTCATTCACTTTGTCCTTTAAAGAGGAAAAATAATACTTTTAATGTGTTTTAGGAACAAAAAATGGTTTAATGATTAATGTTGCTAATTATGTCGGTGTTTTAGCACCAATAATATTACATAAAATGTGACATGTCTGTAAGCAAAGAAAGATTCCATGACACCGGTGGCCCTTTAATAATGTTAGTATAACTGGCTCATCATTTAACATTACATCGTGCCTGTGATGGCAGATAAAGTAATACTCAATGTTATGTTAGTCGAGAACTGATTGCCTCTTCAAACTTTATTGCATTTGTAAGCCATGTAAAGACACAATGTATTACATTTCCCCAAGTTATTACATTATCTATCAACAAAATAAGGGGAAAGCTCTGTGTGTGTGTGTGTGTGTGTGTGTGTGTGTGTGTGTGTGTGTGTGTGTGTGTGTGTGTTGTGTGCACATGCATGCCTCTTGACACATTTGCTACTGACTATAGCATGACTCAGATGCCAGTGGAACAGGGTGCGTCTCCCATTGCCAACTGCACATATTTTCGAAGTCAAGATTTGCAAGTGTCTTTCAGAGAGCCCCCTCACTTGTAAATAGAACAAGCGTCTGTAGGAAAGAAACTGACCTCCACTTATGAGCGTTGTAGAGCTATTACCAACATGAATAGAGTACTGTTGTTTATGAGAATTCTCCTAAATACATAAGTGAAAGTGTGGTTTTGTCTCCATTTAAATGTATTGAAGTCAAATGAAAACACTTCTGTGCAAAATGAACAATCCCTCTCTTATCTTTATCAGCGTTTTATAAAGTTAAGAGTGATTTGAGTGGAGTTGCATGGTGAATTGTACAAGTCAGAGAACTAAATACGCCTTTCTTCGCTGCAGGGCACAGTTTCTGGCCTTGTTTGCCTCCTCCCCCTGTCCTGCCTACCTCTCTCTCCATCCCCTGACCACTTCCTTCTGCCTTTGAAGCCGTCTTTGCTGCTGCCAGACAGGATACCCCACATCCTGTGAGAGACAGGAAGCCCCAGACACACAATCTGTGCTCCAGCAGCCTCCAGCAACCCCTTTACTCTGCTAAAAGACTTGCAACAACAAAAATGTGTTTGCAAACTATGAAACAACAGTGAACACATTATTGTCAAACTGTAGCAAAAGTACTTTATCACATGAAAGGTTCAAACAAAAAGCAGATTGAAATCAGTTCTTGGAGACGCACCTCAAATCTGTGAGGATCTCAACAGCTGACACCAATTTTCCTGAGCCTTGTTTGGGACGGGCTCGCCCATGCTTCAGTAAACACGGGCCAGACCTCCATCTGATGCAGACCTGCTAGTGGTTTTGGTTGCTGCACTGATAGGCTGCATGCAGATCAGGAATTTGGTTATTTTAGAGCTTTTTCTTCAACTCATACAAATGCACAGTCAGGGTCGGTCAAAGGATCAGCTGAGTTGAGGAGTGGCTGGCTTTTGAAAATGTAGCCAACTAATGGCAAGTTACGACCCTCCATCCTTCCAGATGTTTGACCTGTGAAGTGAAAATGTTGCTCTAAAGTGTTTTCAGTACACCTCAAAGGAAAGGTGGATCATTTCCCCTCACACCACGGATCCGAGTCAAATACAAGTGAGAAAGTAACTGGGTTGTTTCAAGCTTAAGCTTTTTTTAAGGACTTTATTTTCAATGTTCACATGTATTTAGATTTTACTGCTAAATTTGATGTACAGTAGTGCAGCCTCACTCTTCACCACTGCCCAGTGTCGCAGCCACTTGGTGAAGTTGTCTATTTCATCCCGAAGTGGAACTGTGCCTATTCCCATCCGCCTGCAGTTTGAGGTCAAAGGGAGTCAACCCGAGACCTAACGCCCAACAAAAACTTCTCTGCCGCTAAAACTGTCACTTATTTTTGGACAGACATGTAGCATTCAGAGTTTTGCTTTTTAGCGACGTGAAAATGGGGAGTAGGGCAACACTAAAAATGCTTGGCCCCCTCTCAGAAAGCAAAGAGGGGGCGTCGGCAGCGGTGGTCGTTACCGTGAAGAGAATAGCTCCACAGCTCTGGAGAAAATGACTGATGCTTTTCCAGCAGCGTTAGTCTAACCTGTGCCAACAGAAATCAGCTTTGCCGCCCTGTCAGCTTTCAGGTGTGGGAACCCCTTCTCTGCCAGGAAGCCATCAAATGCACTGCTGTAATTTAGATCATTAAGATGCAGTACAGAGGTCTGAGATCTGCTGTAAAGGAAGCTGGCAGGGACACCGATTCACACGCCACTCCCAGCTGAAAATGGCAAAGCTGGGGAGTGAGATGGCGGGGAGATGGCCTGAACTTCATTTAGTGCCTCATCGGGTCGGATCACAAGCTTTAAATGCTATGTTTGCAATGTCCATTTATATACCTTTGTATTTTCAGTTTGCTAGGTGCATATTCTTCACCTACACCACAATGTCTTTTTTGCAGCCAGAAGTAGCTCAAATGTCTTCTTTTCCCAGTGAGATATGGACCAACAAATGAACTGTGGTTTCCAAAAAAGGACAAAAAAACAACAAATTCTGGATCCATTTTTGTATACAGGGCCTTTTACTTTGATTTCCACCCCTTTATGGGGTGGAGAAGGCCTGTTTCATTGTGATGCACCCTTTTGTTGTTGTTTCAGATAGTACAAATTTTTTCCACTTAAATATAATTGAAGCACATGGAGTCATATCTGCTGTCTCATATGTTGCTGTGTTTGTCATGCAGTTGTGCTAATGCTATTCTGCTAGTTGTAGGAGTTAAGCTCATCATGCACTTTTGTAAAATCCAAAGCCAGGGCCTGAGTGTGTTTGTGAGCAGTGACAGGAGACATCTAGTGGCCTGTTTGGATTTTGGCAAAGATAAATTAGGTTGACTTAATACTTATAACGGTACAAGATCCTAAATTAACTTTCACTTCTCTTTCCTTTTGTTCTCTCCAGCACCCTGCCATTATGTGCACATCTTGACAATCAAAAGTCTGTGTTTACATTATATTATTTGCCAACACAAATATTTAAATGTGCCAATGTATTGGTCTTCCATAACTTTGGTTAACTCCAATAGTTAAGTGTCAAGCGTGGAGCAGCAAGGTGATATGGACGGGGAGTCAGCTCGGGGACCACATGGCGGCACGTTAGCGCTCCAACATTTAATATGCTTGAATTGGCACAGGGAGTTAATGTAAGCTAACCCCAAAGTTCGGGTTTAATTAAGCTCCTGCCAGACCCCACTCTCCCTTTTCTTAAACCTGATGGTTGCCATGCCTATTGTTTCTGTCACCCATCACTCTCGCTGTGTTTTGACAAACATCTTGCTGCTAAATGTTTGATTAAAGTTGATGGTGGGTCAGCAGCAGAGACGTGGTGTGTTAGTCATAATTACAGTACAGGCGTTTTAGAAGTTTGTGTCTAATTATTTTAAATGGTACATATACTTTCCATGTGGACTTAGTACACTGGTTAAAGGTCATTAAGTGCATTCACTAATGTACTGTAGTAAAATATTATTTTGAACTACCTTTTCATTTCAATTAATCGTTTATTTGAATAGGGACAATGCACATTAATGAACACTTAAGACAAATAATGCTTCAAGTGTAAATATGCCGGATTTTAGCTTTGAGCTCATTTCCATCCGTCGTCCCTCACATACAACATATAAGAACATGACATTTATAAACATAGCACAAAATAAATACATGATATGCAAAAAGAGCAAGAGCAGTACACAAGCATTTACCACATGGCAGTACAATGTAGCAGCTACGACATATAAAGTGCAAGAGAAGATACAAGAGCTACCTAAAGTGCAAGAGGAGACCCCTGTGTTAAAGTGCATTTAGCGGTGACTGCACGTCTGTTTGTTTCTCAACCATTCTTTGAGTTGACCTTTAAAGCTATTGAGAGTGGGACAATCCCGTATCTCAGTTGGGAGGCTATTCAACAATGAGCTGCCTTTAATGGAGAGGACATTTTGTCCAAAAGTGGTCCGTCTACGATGGACTTCACAGTCTCCTCTGGTTTGTGACCTAGTGCAGCATCCAGTGTGTTTTTTGTGGATGAATTCCCCTAAGGGAGGGGGGGGGGCCAGTCCATGTAAACATTTATGAAAAAAACACATACTTTTAAAAGACTTTAAATTGTCAAAACTCAAGAAATTGTGTTTTTCAAGGATGGTACAGTAAAATGTAATGTTATGTGTTAGGCAAAATAAAGCTCCTCTTTTCCCATTTCTCCCCTCTCAGCTGGGCGGGTTACGATCGGCATGGCTTCACAGGGGAGCAGTTCATTCTGGAGAAGGGCGAGTATCCGCGCTGGGACACCTGGACCAACAGTCAGAACAGCTACTCCCTCTTCTCTCTAAGGCCACTCAAAGTGGTGGGTGAACAGTATAATAGAAAACTGACTCTTTTTACACAAACACTTAGATTATCCATTCATCTGCCTATTGTTTTTCTATTGGATTAATCGTTTGGCATTTAAAACGTCAGAATATAGGGACACATGTCCATCCCCATCCAAATGTCAGTTGTTAATATTCAGCTTAACATGATATAAACCAGAGGCTGATAACAGCATTTCCTGACATTTCTTCATGAATAATTACCTTTTATCAGTTATCACATATCATCAAAAAGGTTGGCTATTCTTTTTCTACCCATTGACTTACTGTTGCACCTATAATTAGCAATTATTTCCTGTCAGGCAACATTTCAGGAAATGTATATTGAATAAGATTAGATGGACTTTATTGGAACCAAATTGGAAACCCATTGGAACAGCATGTAAACAACGCATTGCACACTAATAAATATATATAAAATATACAGAATAAGTTAGAATACATTGTAGTAGACCGACCTACTTCTAATACAATATAAAAATAGGATTCTATGTACATTATACAAGTATGCATGAGGTTGAGAGTGATAGTAAAATGTATATACAAATTGCTCAAGGTTATTGAAAGAGTCAATAATAAGAGTCATGTGAGCTACACACCAAACTTACATTTGTAAGATGCCTGTGTCTGTTTCTCCTCTACAGGACGGTGCTGAACACAAGCTGCACCTGTTCGAGAACCCAGGGTTCACCGGTAGAAAGATGGAGATTGCTGACGATGATGTGCCCAGTTTGTGGGGACACGGTTTTCAGGACCGTGTGGCAAGTGTGAAGGCACTTAACGGAACGTAAGACCTTTACTAAATCCACTTTCATTCTCTAGTTTTCTATTTTACCTACCCAAAGCAAATAACTGTTTAATGTGTTTACTTGTAAGGGACAGGTAAACTTATAGTTTTTCACCTCTTGCAGAACCTACTGTATTTCCAACGTTTATTTAAGCAATCATACACGAGTTCCAATCAGAGACCTTGCTCAAACCTATGTGTTATAGAATTAAGCAATCATACACGAGAGGCCGTTCTTGAACGTCATTATTGGTACGACAGTACTGCGGCAGGACCTGCTCACTGTTTTCCCTCCCTGCAGATGGGTGGGCTACCTCTACCCCGGATACAGGGGGCGCCAGTTCATCTTCGAGAGAGGAGACTTCAAACACTGGAACGACTGGGAGGCCCCAGACCCTCAGATCCAATCTGTCCGACGTGTGAGGGACATGCAGTGGCACAAGAAGGGCTGCTTCGCTGCCCCAGACCCCGCCCCACAGGGGATAGGCGCCCGCCCGACCCCCGCCCCCAGCCCCTGGGCCGCGCCCGGCCCTGACCCGCGACCCGTACCCCAGCCACCTCCTGGCACCTCCTGCCACCAGCTGGGAGGCCAGCTGAGAAGGACGCCCCCCCTACCTCCAGCCACCCCGAGTGACCCTCCCTACGCTGGCCGACAGCTGCCTTTTAACCTGACCTTGCAAACGACCGTGTGCCCGATTGGAGAGTGCCATGGGTATGTTTCACTGGGCGAATAAAAGATGTTGTTGACCTGGATAGCTGCCTTTGTTGCCCCTGATCGCTCTGCTTTTCAGTCAATGAAACTGAGGCATTAACACATTGCGCGAAATCTGCTAAAGTAAAACAAGTTTTGGAAGGGACTCAGATTCTTACTTTTAAGCTAGAATTACCATGGTCTTAAAATACTCATAGCAAGTACACAAGCGCTGAATCAAAGTGCAGCAATCTATTCTTGGGTTAAATGTTTCGTTAAGATTAAGATAAGATTAAGATGGACCTTTATTGATTCCCTGTAATGGAATTCAGGTGTATAGCGAGTCCTACTAAAATGTAAGAAACAGCAGATGCTAACATGGTTATGAATAAGAATACAAATATGAATAAACATGCTAGTAACATTTATTATGAATATAACAAAATGAGTGTATGAACTCTGAACCAGGCTGAGGCGATGAACGCATATACGGTATGTGACCTAAGCCTTTGAATAATATGGGATATATTAGTTATTATTACATTCAGCTTTTAAAAGTAAAAGGGAAAGTTTGCAAAACGTCCTTCTTTTTCGTAGTGGGTACAATACAAATATTGTGTCTGCTCGGATGTTAAACAATTTAGTTTTAAATTACAAGGTTATCCTTTGCGTGGAGGAGTTAGGCGCCGGGGTGCTACATCTGTGTCAATTAAGAAGCAGTTTTAATGTGTGTTGTGTGTATAGGTGTTACAAGTAACTACTAACTTATGAGTGTTAGTGGGTAAAAAGCTAGCAATATGTACTCCAAAATTTAAGTGGAGCGAGTGTATAAGTAGTTGCATAAATAGAAATCTTAAGTAAAGTACAGTATGTATTGGATATATTACTAGCCTACAATAACGTCATTAAATGCTTACTTTGTTTCTCTCCACCACCTGCCGGCTTAAAACTCTCAAGTCATTGTGCCACTTTCTCGCGTGCTGGTGTTGTCTACTATCTGTAGTCACACTATCTCAAAGCGCCTCGTGCATCTCTGGAGCACATGACTTATTCAGCAAATATGGTGAGAGGCATCTGCTTTTACGCAGCAAGTGAGCTGATGTCATACTTTATTCCATGCTCCTATTAAAACAGAGTTGCATCTGCCATTCTCTCTGATGAGTCATCATGCATTTAGTGGTTCATGACGAGTGAAAAGTTAACATGTAGGAAACTGATGAGCTTTTTTTTTGCTGTCAGTTCTCTGTTAGTGACGAAATTATCTACAATAAAGATGTTTGGTCCATCTGTAGGACATGATTACTTGTTGTGATGTCTTATGATCATAAATTGAACATGCAGGTTTATTAACAGATGGTGATGTTATATTTCGCAAAATAGAAATCTTCGGCTGGCAACATTATTCAAATTGGAAAGTAATAGGTGGAGCACAGAAACAGCTTTCATGTGTCTCCTGCAGTGCTGCTACTTATACTTGTTGCTCCACATGTGCGCGAGTAAGAAGACGCCAAGAAGAACAACGAGTGCCGCTGAGCACCATCTGTGAGTTTACTAATGAAGGAAATGAAGCGCGGTGCATTGAAATTTCTAGTCTGAAGCTCGATGTACAGATTTGTGTATTTTGGAGTTAGGTGTTGTTGCTGCAGTGTGATATTCCGCATTTAAATCTGTTGTTTCATGAAGCCTTGTTGGA
>NW_011357369.1:4332025-4345286 GCF_000735185.1 Notothenia coriiceps
GGGGGGGTTTGCAATCCAAACTGGTAACAGATATATGTGAATATTAAAAAGCACTTAATTTCATCCTACCCCAGAAAAACAATTGCGCCATTGTGCTCGGTATCCGCCTGTGTTTTGCTCCGTGGTTTTAACTAATGAGAGGGATAGATACTCTAAGTGGCTTCCCTCTGGATTTCTCACAAACAGAACACCTCCGCAAGGTCATCTTCACAGTTGGATGAGATTCATCCATGAAGCAGTGAAACACAATGCCAAATCTTACAATTATTGTTACATACAGTATTTAGGGCTTTGAAATAAGTTACTGTAGGTAACATTTTTCATGTTGATATCTTCAACTAATGGCGTTCGATTTTAAGACAACTTCTCAACTTAATCTCTAACCGTGAACAGCTCTTCATTTACAAAAGTTAATTATACATTCTGTGTATAATGAACTTTTATTGAACACTTTAACTTGTTGTTTGTATTTATGTTTGCATTCAAACAAAGTCAATAAAGCTAAAGGAAATGTTTTTCTCTCGAATTAACTTTGTTTTTGACTGCCACAAATGCAGAATTCAGCACAGGGAGAACGTTGTAATTTACTTAATTAAGTATAAATACAATCTTTTTAAATTCCAAACCAAGATTGTTTACCTAGCTAACATAGTCTATTTATTGCATTATTGATTTGTTTTGTTACTGAAACTTTAATCCATCAGAAAATAAGTTTCCTTTGGGACATAACTGAGAATGCAGTTGTTTGGAAACATTATTTTGTATGTTGAGGTATGGGGTCGAGTTTGAGATTGCGATTTGGGTTACATTTTCGACTATACCTACACTTCACACATGACCCTGATCTTTCCCTGGTTTTAAATGTGTAGTTGTAGTTGCCTAACCACACCTAAGATAAGGAAATAAGACACTTCTTTAGAACAATCATGTTCTTTGTTCATTACATGTTCATTACTTTGGAAACGATAAATTATGATACAAAACATTGTTGGTTCAGGTATGAGGAATTGTTCTTCCTTCTTGCCTCGTTGCCGCAATGGGAAAGAACACACTGGTGGTGGGCAGCTGCCAAGACAAAATAAACTTTATTTATTTTTGAGAGTGTAGGATGTGAGATGTGTGTTGATTCTGGCAATCAGGCTTTAATTCCAATCATAAATCATACTGCATGTTTTGTCACTATGATTGAACAGAACACATTTCCTTCTTTGCAGGTTTCACAACATTGGACTGTAGTTCTCTTGCTCCATTACACAGCAATGACACATCATAAACCATAGAGATCACAGGGATCATTCTACCCTTTTTAGTTTGCAAGATCATAATTAGACACCCAATCAGCCACAACTCAGGAGGAGAAACAGTGGCAGGAATGTTTAGCATCAACACCACAAGGAATTTAACCCCTTTCAAGGGACAAATCACCAAAATCCCGACCAAGTAAAACAAATCCGAGACTGGCTTTGGATTATTATGATGCCACAAGGCTCTCTTTGACAAATTGTTTCAAAGCAAACCACTGAGGAGGACATGTGCGCATGCTAATTATGAACAACCAAACCATTTGCATCAGTGGTGGAAAAGCTCTGAGGCTAGGGAGCTGGATTGGTGAACAGTATAGGTCGATTTATTTGTTGCCATATTGAAGACATATGACTTTAAACACCCCATAGCAATGTATGTTAGATGAAAGTATGTCTCTCCACCACTTTGGTGCAGATGGAAATAGATCAACAGCTTTTGACACCATTAGCATGCTAACAAGGTTAATGTTAAAACTACTAAACATTATCTTATTAGCAATTTTTTTTAAACTATGTATTTTAGCATTTAGCTTAAGGTATAGCACTGTCAGTACAGCCTTAAAGAGCTCTACACTCTTTGTTGTGTTTAATGGATCATTGCGATATCGAAACTGCAAAGGTCTACACTTTTTACTCATTGTTCATTTGTTTGCTTCCTGTAATTGACACATTTGTCAATGGGCATCTATGAAATGAGTGTTTTAGAATCATATAATGTGCATAAGAGTTAAGTGAAGTAGTACCAAAACAAGTAGTACAATGACTCTGTTTTGTGTCATGTCAACTTGTATTTCACAGTTAAATGTCCAACTTCCCCTGAACCATACTGACGAAGTGAACTCCACACACTGAAAAGAAAGTCAAGAAAGAAAGAGATGTAACCTGTCTGGATCATTACTATTTGCTGCTGTTGCTGGGGTACTTTTTATTTTCATAAGAAAGAAATTGACTACTTTAAAGTTTCCCAGCCAGTGTCCCTGATTCTCACCCGTCTACCTACTTACTGTACCTACTTGTCTGAGCTCCTCACACCTTGCCGAGCCTGTTTCCTCAAGCCTCGTTTGAGCCTGTCAACAAGCACAGGAAACTCCTCCCTCCCTATCTTTACCCTAGTTTTTTAATCTACCAACTCTCCCCGTGATGCCCTCCCTCCCTCCCTCGCCTCCCCGAACACCGGTTTGATTTATAGGCCTGTCAAGCTACCTGGCTCACGACGACAGGTTATTTCCATTACTCTTGGGATTCTCTGTAATAAGGGGATCCGATGTAAGGACATAGCACGGGGGGGGGCCAGCTGTGTAGTCCCAGCTGGGCAACAACAACAACAACAACCAGAGCGTTAAAATATTCATATATCTGTGTTCTAACACTTTTTGTTGGGTTTATCTGTGGTTACACGTGTTTTCAGCTGCGTTATATTTATCAAACCTTGGTTGTTGTGATGTTTTGTAATCTCTATCTATAATTTATGTTTGAGTCGTAAAAAGGAAATCCACCACATACAGTCGCTTACGTAGGCAAGCAGCTGGGAGCGTGTTCATATTCGCCCAGAACAAATGGCTTCTGCGCACAAAGACATCACAATTGAAGCCATTACGAAAGTATCTAAATGAGTGAGTGACACCGGAGAAGTGACACCAAACTGAGAGACCTAAGACTTTTTCACCTCCACTGAAGTAGGCTACCTTGTCTGTCAGCGAGGCAGGATGGCCTCTTTGATATTCCCTCTGTGTTGTTTTTGGAACCCCTGGCCCGACGTTGCATCACTTCCCCTGTGAAGTAGACTCAGACAAAAAGTGTCACTCACTCGTCGTTATCCCTACGGCTCTGACAAAGGCCATTTCACACGTTGTTTGAAAGAGGGCTAATAAACGGCTATGTTACACGACTTTTGCTAAAACTCTAAAGTCATGACATGAGATATCACTCACATCAAAAATATATATCTGACATTATGAGACAAAAAGATTGAAATGTTAAAGAGAAACCTAGAGTAACTGTCATGGGCCGAATGGCTGTCTGATAGGAAAGACCCTCAAACAGTTGATCCATTCCAAATGGATCAATCCAATACTTTCATTTATATATTTAGGGGGGGATACAAGAGTCCCCTTCCAACTTGAAACGATCCTACTATTAGCTCAATCATTTTCACCGTGGCTGCATTGTACTTTTCTGAATGAAAAAACATTAAGTATCTGAGTGTGCATGTTTATGTTAGCATTTAAAACTATCTCTGCACTTTATTGACTGACTGTACAAGTTTAGGCACAGCAGTCGTTAGTATTAAAGCTGGTAAAAAACTAAAGAAGGACAAGGTTCACTCTGAGGAGGAATGACTGATTTTGCCACTCATCTATACAATAATAAGCTTTGATTAGCTTGATTTGAATAATCTTTAAATTAAAGCATTAACGAAAAGAAGGCTAACCCACACATCTCCCGGGATAGACCGCCTGTTACAGAATGCTAATATGAAGCAAAGTTTGGTCTTAATTACAGATCCATGCCCAGTATTTAGCCAGCGGTGTCCAAGGTGAGGCAAGACCGCCTGATGATGAAAGAGACAAAGCATAAAAGTTCATTAGGAAGTGTAAGATGAATTGACAGATGTTTGGCACAGGCTGCTGGGAACAATGCCACACACAACATATCAGCACTCCACATGCATAAAACTCTTTGCTGCAATGAGCTGCAGACCGCAGCCCACAATGAATCACAGCAGCTTTTAATAATGGGAGGTTGTTTATGAATTTGAAGAGGTAGATTACTTATTATTGTCATCAGGCTGTTGACAGACAAGCTGTCTGCTCTGTCTGCCTCTCCCTCTCTAACAGTTTGTTTACATGCATATTAAGAATGCAACATCTAGTAGACAATTTAACAACTGAAACATTTGTAAACTCCCTATTTGTTTATGATGACTGATAGTAATTATAGGTAAACTGAGCGAAGGGCTTTCAGGTTTCCATTACAGGTATATCATTGTATTTGTGTGCTTTATAAGTGTTTAACAAGACAGAAGGTGTGATTCACGAAATAACACCACTTTTTATACAAGGTTTTCAACAAGTGGTGTAATTTTGTAAATCATCAGACTTCCGCTTCCTATGTACACATGTAAGGCTTATTGTGGGACAGGTCTTAGTTCAAGCTGATTATATACTTATGAAAATATAGTTGGCTGTATTATATTACAATTTTGCCAATAAATCCCTTTACATCTAACAAAATGGTCATTTAACACCATGGTAACTGTCAACATGTATCTTCATTTATGACTAAATGGAAAACATAGTGATTGGGATTATGGATGAGACTTAAACCTGTTTACTGTTGCTCTCTGTCAGGATTGCGTATACGTGCCAAGAACAAGTGGTACACCAGACAGTTGACTTAATTAATTTGTGCTGACACATTACACAATAACACAATGCATGACAAAATAAAAGGACCTCACAGGGTGCAGATAAGATCTACTGTTAATCAATGAGTATCCAAAACAAAAACACAAGCTTGAAAAAAGGAAATTGTGTTATTGCACCACCAATTTTGTTGTTATGTAGAATGTAGTGTTGCTTGTTACAATATGCAATATGGATATATGTGTAGTTAGGATAGGATAATTGAACAACTATTTTAAAAGGTCACTATAGCAGAATACCTAGCTTTCAGCTGAATATAAACTTCAGGTTTGAGTTGTTTTATCTGTACCTATTGTTCAGTTAAGATGTATGGAGGTATGTGCTTCATAGCTGTTTGTTTTTTTGCAATCAATGAGATTTACCACAGGTGGACTTCAATCAAGGTGTAGAAACTCTCAAAAGATAATCAGGAGAAATGGGAGGCAACAAAATATAAGGGTATTGGGTGTAGTTTGGGGCTGCCAAGGCACACAGCTGCTGCATCTGGGCTGGACCAGGCAAGCGGTGTCTGTGGCTCAGCAGGCGGCTGAGTGTTGTGTAAACCAAAGCTGGGGTTGCATTTTTTTCCCACATGAGCTGTCAACTGGGAGAGAGAGCGAGAGCGAGAGAGAGAGAGAGAGAGAGAGAGAGAGAGTGTTTTGTAATTTTATCACTGTATATATATCAATAATATGTAAACATTTGAAATGTATGTTAATGTTGTTAATTATTTTGTATTTTGATGCTTTGGCAACATTGTTTCGTTTAACTTTCATGCCAATAAAACCCCTTTGAATTGAATTGAGAGAGAGGGCGAGAGAGAGAGAGAGAGAGAGAGAGAGGAGAGAGAGAGAGACAGACAGACAGACAGACAGACAGACAGACAGACAGACAGACAGACAGTAAAACCCCTTTGAATTGAATTGAGAGAGAGGGCGAGAGAGAGAGAGAGAGAGAGAGGGGAGAGAGAGAGAGGAGAGAGAGAGGAGAGAGAGAGAGACAGAAAGACAGACAGACAGACAGACAGACAGACAGACAGACAGACAGACAGACAGACATATAGAGAGAGAACTATAACTAATTGAACTAATTCCCGCAATGACATTTTTCTGTTTGAGAAACATATAAATGACTTTTATTGCAAATCAGTGTGTTTCTTGTTCATATATTGCTCTATAGATAACTATAAACAACAGAACATCTAAATGTTCTGTCATAAAAGCATTGTTTGTATGCCATAAAAGACTGTACACCTGGATGACTAACATCAATGTGATGCTACTTAGCGTAATAAACCCTATAAAGATTTTACGTCTCTCATAAAAAAATGTGGTTCTTTGAATTAAAAGGTGTTCAAGTAGATTAACCCTCCATTACATGCTGAAATGTGCCTTGGATGTTCAAGAGAAAAGTGGCTGGGCTAACCAGGGATGTAATTGAGTGCATTGCTTTTACAGCAGAAAACTGTCGGCATGAGTAAACACTGATGCACATTTTACCTCCTTTCTCCACCTATTTCCCAGACAAGACACTGTCACACACCCAACCAGGCTGGGGTTGTATGTGTGAGTAGAGGAGTGCAGGGTGGTAATTTAAAGCTGAATTAGGACCTTTTATACTTATGCCATATTGTCAACACGGCCTGTAAAACCTCCTCCTCCACTACTCTTCCCCCTCTTCTCTGCCATTCTCCCTGAAGTTCCTCTTTATTTGTTCTAATTCCAGGGACCGGCTGGGTCTTGCCTGGATTTGGAGAGTGCTTGGTTTCAAAGGGTAATTGACACCTTACCTGTAATTTCATGGTTTCACTCCACCTGCCTTTGATGTCTGGGTCTCGTTTGGGGCCAGGATGCGGAGGGGAGAGACGGTGTGCTGCAGCATGCTCTGCCGCGAGTCTCTTCCAGCCCGCCTGAGCGCTTTTCCTCAACATGAATGACGTCTCATGCTAACCCGGGTTATTAAAGGAGAAGAAGGGGGTTCCACGGGCGGCTGAGAAGCTTTTCTTGTGGTGACAAATCTGCCTTTAGAGTTGTCAAGACTGATTAAAAGACAGAGGGATCAGAGACGAGTCAGGGGCACAGATGATGACCTCTCCATTTTGAAGTCATCACATGAAAACCACAAGAAAAACTCAAATATGAACTTTTTCTGGAATTTAGAAAATAATTAGACTCACTGTAGTTCTTTGATCAGCGATCCATGACTTGGAATATCCCAAGTGAGTCAAGTTGATTCGGTATTATCTTTCACGTTGCCTTGAGTAAATATTCAACATTTAACATTTAACCATATCATGGCATTAGTCAGCAAATCTCGACCAAATTATTTGTGATCACATGCTTCTGTATGGTCAGGTAAACATGCCCGTTTTATTTGGCGAGGTATGTGGTTGAAACTCAAGAAAAGCTAATTAGTGATTATAAGTTGAGCATATTTTAGCATTAAGTCAAGAATGAGTCTCAATGAGGATCTTGAACTTGTCAATCTTTTTAGCAGCTGTTAGGCCAGCTGGTAAGATGCGCATCTTAAGCTTGGAGATATCGGGCTTGGACAGATCATTTAACAGAAGGACGGGCACAATCACCGGTACTGTCACTGAAAGCACACCTGACATGCCAGAAGCCACTTTAGTCCAGAACAGAGCAACTGGAGGACAATCCCACATCATATAAATAAACTTGCCAGGCCTTCATAGTGCATAAACGACATGGGGGATCGTTTATCGTTTTCATACAGTGAAGTTTACGCAGGGTTAGATATGTTCTGTGGACATAGTTAAAGTGGATCTGTTGGTGATCCGGATTGCGAGAGGCCTCTTTTATGCTTGAACAAACACCCTCCCAACTGAAATCAGGGTCTAAAACTGGACAGTCACGTCTCCATACTCTGTCAAGTGGTAGTTTATCGTAGGAAGCCTCCAGCTGTTCTTTCCTTGTACAGTAAACAATTTATAAAGAGGATGAATGGGTAAAGGTTGGTGCCATCGGACACCATGTGCCTTGAGAGTAGATCTGAGCTGCACATTACATTTCATTTAGCTGACGCTTTTATCCAAAGCGACTTACAATTACCAATTACAGGGATATTCTCCCTGGAGTAACTAAGGACTAAGTGCCTTACTCGGGCACACGAGTGGTGGTGTTCCTGGTGGGATTTGAACTCATAACCTTCCGATCTTCAACCCACCTCACTATCCACCTCACTATCCATTAGACCACCACTATCACCAAATAGAAGAAAATTAGCTACCTGGCAGATTGGTGAATGCTGCTGTTGCTCCAATGAGAGGATGAAACAGGTCTCCCGCCAATTAGCAGAGCTTTATTCTCAAATATAGGAGAAAGTGTGTGCCACTTGCAGGAAATCTTACATTGTGATTCAGCTGTGTGCCAGATCTGTACTGTATGAGATGTGAAACTATAGGGCCAATGCGTAGTTGACATTGCTTATTTGTTAAATTGGCAAAAAGGATATCTTGCAGGTTCCTCGGTCGTATGATATTTTCTTCTAGTTTAGGCCTACGCCAGGAAACGGAAGCATTAGGGTCACGCCAGTAACGGTCGAATCACAAGTGACCAAAAATAAAATTTAAAATTAGGCACTGCCAGACCACCACCTCTGTGTAGTGGATCATTTCAGTTGCGGACGCTTTGTATTCCAGATAAAGATATAAGAGTGAATTGTACTGCAGTAATCAACAGGGGGGAAAAATAACATATTCAAATATTTGTTGTTTTTCTTATCATTAATTTTCCCTATATTTCTTGGAGTATTTTTGTGACTTTTTGTTATATCTGCACGTTTTTTGTTAGTTTTTAATTGGCTTCTTTAACTCCCCTCTCACAGATCTTTTTTTATTTTATATTATTACCTAAAATGTATGCAGTCTTATATGCAAATAGACCAAAAAATATACGTACTGTATTTTATTTTCCTTTTTCTTGTGGTGTTGTTTAACAGGCTGTTTAAATGTTTAAAAAAACGAACAAACAAATAATCGTTAAACGCTTTAGGTTTTTCAGAATTCTATACACTGTCGGGAGCATAACGTCATCGGCACACTGACAGAAATTAAAAAGGTCAGATTGTACATTTTAATCATCCCGCTCAATGCTTTTTAAAATATTTTTTATAATGCTATTCACGGAAAAGCTGTTTTGGTTGTTGGACGAAAGAAAAATACTACGCTGGAAGCTAAAGTGCTCCCAGAAATGACGTAGAGAGGAGAGCCATTAGAATGAAATGAATGGAAAGTTGTATCTGCTAGGCACAGTGGAGATGCTCCTTGCAGGGGTGAGAGGAAGGTTACCTGCAGATCCAGGCGAGCAGTAGTGAGTGATGAGAGGGGAGTGACAATGAAAATTGCACTTGTGCAACCATGAATCATTACAAACAACCCTTTAAAAGACACCCCTCACTGTAATTACCTCCTCTGCGATGCTCTATTACGGGGTGCTTTATTACCTTCTATTACTTGCTGTGCCTGCCTTGGCACATGTAGACCTCACACTAGCAAAGCTTGGCAGGTGAATCTACGACACAGCTTTTCTATTTGAGTGCAAAAATAGAGGCAAAAAGAGCAGCATAATAGATGAGGATGACGTGCCTGTGACTTCTTGATCCCAACAACACTGACAGACCACTGTTCAAGTCAACCATTTTAAGCACAGATGTGGTCATTACATCGGGTTTTGTATGTTTTAACTCAATTTAACAAATGTTTTTCTTAAAGGGGACCTATCATGCAAAATGTGGAGAGTTGCCCATATAGGCGGAGCTCCTCGTTTCTGACGTCAGAGATATTTCAAATCTGTATCAGTCTGTATCAGATCCGTTGCAGCCCCGTTTTTAGAGATTTGGGTATGGAGGAAAAGAGAGAGGGTTGTGTTTTCTGACACTTGGTGAGTTCCCTGACACACCGGGGACACGTATTCATGTATAAAAGACGTACAAACGTGCATTTTGCATGATATGTCCAATTTAAGTTATCTTTTTTTAATTTATTCTATAAATTAATTAAAACCCAACCCAGAAAATAAACTGTATTTCCCCCCTGGTATGGCAATGTTAACAATGGAGGTCGATAGACCATCCAGAGATGTCGAGGCAGACTAAGCTGATCATCACAGAAAAAGTGGATCAGTATTGAGAGAACAGGAGGGGGGAGGGAGGCCAAATCTGAGGAAAAGCCGAGTGAATGAGTGAAAAGCATATTGGTCTATCCTGAAGTTCAGCCACCTCCTGTCTCGCTGTGCATGCTGCTACAGACAGCTCTCGCTGGTGCAGAATAGTTCTTCCATTACCAGTCGCTCAATAGCCAGTGAGAGTTCTTCTGTCACTACACATCTGAACTCGTCTCGCCGCGCAAAGCTACGCAGAAGGAAGCCAATGGATTAGAGTTCTGTCTTCATCACGCCTCTGTCTGCCTCTCGCACGCGCAAGCGGACGGCACGACACCACGCAAATAGCACCCACCTGCATAATGCACCATAGCCACACATTCGCGGCTTTCAGTCGTCAGCCGACACACAACACAGCCGGACACAAGACACAGCACACCACACACACAACAGCACACACACACACACACACACACACACCACACTGCTGCGGCTCACTGTCTTCTACACTCTCAACTTGTCTTGAAAGACGCTGACTGCAGGACTGTACACAAACACGGACATTTTACGACAACATTTGCGGATAGAAAAACCAGACGTCACTTGTGCAGATCATGCACGGTACAATGCTGCGACTGCGAATCGCGGTCTGGAGTCTATAGCCAGGTCGGCATGCCTGGAAAACGCGTTGACAGCTGGCAGGTGGACCGTAACACAGTATTTCCACAACTTTGCTGATGGAAAACCAGAAGTGCATGTGTGTGTCATGAGATTATTAAATGACTTTCAGGATCAGAAATGGAAGGAGAAGTGGTCCCACCGAATACCTGCAGAAGGAAGCCATGCATTTGTAAAAACTACTTATGCAATATTTATAGGATTAAAACATGCAAAACCAAAGGCTTTACTTCTATCCTGGTACGGCCAATGTAGTACGTTGGAGGGCTTTTAGGTTTAAAAGAGACTTGAAGACTCACTTAAATTCATATGAATGCTGCGTGTAATATTTAATATTGTATTTATCCCATTAGGTCAAGGCGGGTCGGTCACTTAGACACATTAAAATAGTTTGTGTTGCTTCATGACAGCTGCATTCTTCCTCGTTGTCATCTTCCCTCCAGATCTGTGCTGGGCAGCGCTCGGAGCAGTGAACCCAGAAAAAACTATGGGTGAGGAACATCAGATCCTGTACCCCGACACACACACCCTATATAGACCCCGCCATCGTGCTCCAGGAATTCATGCTCTCTCGGTTCACATTCTGAGCACCCTCCCCAACCTTCTATGCAACCCTAGCACATGCACATCCCCCTCACCCTCCCCAACCATACTGAATGCTCCCCCTTTACGCTCCCACCCCCCCCCCCTCCTCAGTTCTTGCGTTGCCATGGAGGCTGATTCCGCCTCTGGATGAACACTTTACCCAGGACCCCTGAGCTCAGAGGGGGCTGGATTAGAGGGTGGGAGAAGTGTGTGTGTGTGTTAAGGGGAAAAGGGGGTTTAGATAGATAAGATAGATGTTATAAGTAAGACAGTTAATTAAAATCAATCTAAAGTTTTGTTTCATATGTAATGAACTAACACTTGTTTGTTTGGAAAAACTTCAATGTCTTGTTCAAGTTGTAGAAGATAAAGACCTCATAACAATTTCAAAAATTCACCACACACACACACATCACACAACACACACACACACACACACCACACACACACACACCACAACACGCCACGCACACACGCACGCACACACGCACGCACGCCGCACGCACGCAACGCACGCACACACACACACACACCACACACACACACACACACGCACGCACGCATCAAACACACACACACACAGCACGCACGGCAACGCACCACGCACGCATGCACACACGACACACACACACCACACACACACACACACCAGTACACACACACTCCGATCCACTCCCCATCTGCACCTGTTCACAGCTCTGTCCCAGCCCTGCCCTCAGCATTCCCTGAACACAACATGAACACACTGACAATCTTGATATCCGAAACACAAACCTAAAAAAATACTTCACTATTTGGGGGTTTCCAGCAGAGAATTAAACCATACGTTCCTATCAACAGACTTCCTTACACTTGATTTATCCCCCTGCATATCATCATTCAGGAGAGAGTTTCAGCAATCTACTCCTGGTGACAAAAAAGATTGACACTAAGAGATGTGCGTGAAGACTGTATCATCCCACATGAAATACGCGCTGTGTCCCCCCTCCCTGCCAAGCCTGTGGTGCAAGTATTAGCTCCTCAGACAGGCTGCAGCGCCAAGGCCCTCGTCTAACGCGCGGGGTTCATTTTCTGCCCTGGAGGTTGTCAGGACTTTGTTCAATGAGATGTAACATGGTTTTAGGAGGTTCCCTCCCCTATCCATTGCGCTGAGGCAAACTGCATCAATATTAAAAAACATTTTCATTAAAGGTTCTGCAAGAGGAGGTACATTGCAGGTGTTGGTCATGCACAAATTATTATGTAAAAATACTGCAGAAACTCCCTGGTCCATGCATTGTCAACCTTCCCAGGTTGGCAGATATTTGTCTACAATTTGCTGACATAAAAAGAGAAAACAGGTCTTAAGTTAAATAGCATCAGAGAAAGCCAGTGAATGAAAAACATAAGTTTATATTATTTCTGTCAAGTAGTGAAGTGGGAGGAACTTGGTTTTGCTTCATGCTATTTAACTAACAAGTAAGATTGTTTAAAGGCCCTTATAAAATACATCAATAAACTTGGTTTATTGGCTTTGGTACCTTGGTCAATACACTTGGCTAAAAGGCCCTTTTTTGCATGTGTACCTTTAAAATGTTCACTAAATTGAGCAACTGTTGTATAAAGAGTCTTTTATTGAAAGTAGTCAAGTAAAGTACCTGGAAAAATGGCGGTTTCATGTGAGCAGAATGTATTGAAATACTATATTTGCTCAGACGTTTGCTCTTTAAGATTTTGAGGAGTTTCATTAACATTTCAACTCTTGACAAAATATTTGTAAAATGTGGGATCAAATATATTATAAAGGTGACTTGCTTGGTTACGTTTTTATTGTAGTTCCTGCTGGACTGTGGGGGGCGGTGGGTTCAATTTTCTAACAGGTGCTCCATTGGTTTTGGGACGACGGCAGAAAGTCATATTTTTGCCCAAATGCAAGATGAATGAACACAACAGGTGTTACAGTTTGTTTGTTGTGTCCTGAGGGCACCGGGAGCGAGTTCGCCTCGCCTTGATTCTCCCCTTCTGTTTTTTTAAACCCTCCCCACCCTCTCACCCCTCATGCTTCTGCTAGCCAGGGTGTGGGCGTCCAGGGCTCTGAGGTCCGGGCAAAAACAAAGCCGGACTGTGGCTGTCCTGAGTCCCAGTCCCAAACAATGACCGATGTCCCATGTCGAATTAAGCGTGGGTGGTG
>NW_011357369.1:4345331-4363231 GCF_000735185.1 Notothenia coriiceps
GATCCATTTATATAGAAACCTGTCTGAAAATGAGCTGATCAGATTTTAGCCACTTTATGATGTCATAACGATTTTTTGTCTTGTGTAACCATTAGCCAACCAACCAAGGTAACCCCCCCACCCACCTTATGACTTGAATCTCCTCCTAGAGCACCATTACAGTAGGCGCGTTCACACCGGAGTACTTTTCCCCGTACTTTTCCCGTTTAGTTCCATTAGTAACCCTTATGTCGTGTTCACACCAAAAAGAGTACTTAGTGCCGAGAACTTTTACCCCCATTTTTAGTGCCTGCTGAGAGGTGGTACTCTCCTGGGGGAAAAAAAGTGCCCCAGTTTTGATTGGCTGGGCGAATTGCAGACCACACCCCATAAAACTCTGAAATGTTTTGTAGAGCCGCCATTTTATTATCCGTCCAGCACAGAAACGCAGAGAGACTAACTTATGGCAACACAAAATAAAACATGGGTGCAGTGGAGATGAGGAGGTGTCGGCATTCTGGCGATTTACTCGGAAGGCTTCAGTAGAAGCTGCTGGGAGTCCCAGCAGCTTCTACTGAAGCCAGTCCCCAACTCCGGGGACTTCCGGCCGGGGACTTCGGGTGGCAGTATACGCCGTGAAGTTGTTTGCGGCCTGCCAGTAAACCCAAAGCAGAAGAAGACGAAGTGACGTCAGCGGCTCATTTGCGTAATCTTCCCTTAGGGAACTTATTCCGGTGTGAACGCGATCGGCTCTTAGTTCCATAGGGGAACTAAGTGCTGGGAACTAAGTACGGCAAGTACTTGGGGAGTGGCTCCTTATTTTCATCTAAAGTAACAGAGAGAATCAACACTTTTAAAACAGGGCTGAAACAGAGGGGTTTATGGGATGCTACAATGATCTGTTTGGTATTTCGAGGCAAACACTTCAGAGACATGTTTTGTATATCTGAGACCTATGATATATTGATGAAAAACAGTATAATAGGGGACCTTTAACAAATTACTCCATCCTCAAACTGAGTAGACCATGAAGGTCTTGTTTGCTTTCTCTTTGTGAATGTAACTTAAAAGCTGCATTACGATCCTGAAGGTCAAAAGGGTTTCCTATTCTTACACAGTGTTCTTGCTGACTTGCTTCAGTAGGCCACTGTACAATCAACAACAATAGCCTACTGTTAGTAAAACCCACTGGTTAAAGTTTCAGTACAACTTTACAACACTTCACCAAGTCATCACACGGTTTAACAGTGGAGACACAATACTTCCCTATTGGATAAACCGGAATAAAGCTGATGTAACAAAGTGTTACCGGGATTTTTTTCTCAATTGGATGTGGAGTCTGTCAGTTCAATGTTTAAGCTCCGGGAGGAAGAACAACTGAAGGGGTTAATGTAATCCATTTCATTGGTGGGGAACTCTAATAACTGCTCTCTCCCTGCGTCTCCATTGGCCCGCAGAGTTTCCATTGTGCTGGCCGGTGCAGGTGTGGGACATGCTTTGTTGGTCATAATCCCCCAGGCAAGGGGAGAGGCTTTGAGTGTGTTTGACGTACCCCACCGGCTGGCCCTTTGCTCCTCGGCCGCCGAGCAGCCACCGTCTCCAGCGGCCGCTCATGAGATCCGACAGGCGGAAAAATAATGAACAACACCTCAACCCGGAGCTGACCTGGCTTCAATTCACCAGCTCCACACGAGGGGTAAACGAACCACTTAATTGAGCCTTCCAGGATCAAATCAAACTCAGGACCCCCTCCCGAGCCACCCTGCGATCAACCCTCACCACCAGGCCCCCTATACTCCATCTCTGCCTTCCCGGACACAACCCATCAAGATGTTTTCCTACACACACACACACTCTCAATCTTCTGCTTCTTGACTGTTTCTCTTGTTTTAACCGTTTATGACAGAGGCTGGTAAACTAAACAACACATATACTTAAACTGTGTACACAAAGAGTTCTTTTGATATGTAAACCATGATTTGTGGATAATACTTTGTACCCTTAAGTCACATTTTTAAACCCAAGACTTTACTTGGTCTAAAATAATGTATTGTGCTTAATACTTAAAAGGAGGATCTGAATGCTACCTCCACAGCTGTTCAAACCCCATTGTTGGAGTACATTGGGTCTATTTTATTCGCACATAAAGCAGAAAAGTCACTTGAAAATGTATGAGTAGAAAAATAAAAAAATATTTTATTTATTACAAATGTGACGTAAAAAAGGGTGACATGCAACAACGGTTCTCAAATATAAATAAATAACATTTAGTTTTTGGCCTACTTGCATTGCGTTTCATGCAGGTGAATGCAGCTCAACAAATTGGAAAATGCTTTTTTAATATGACCTAAGGATTCTTCTCTAACCTGCTGATAACCCTCTAAGAGTTGATTAAAGTAGATTTGAGTGTAAAGCTATCCATCATTTTCTGAGACTAAATCACAAACTACAGCAGACAAAGCATCTCATTCCTCCCAGTTGAGACACCTGGGAGTCAGTCAGGGTCACTAGTCCATCAACAGGATGTGACAAAAACATGAACAGAGATACTCAAACAGTTTCGGAAACATCATTCAATTCTTGTTTCTCTTTTCCCCAATGTTGGATCTTATTGCTTATGTAATACAATAATAAAAATCAGTCCGTTGATTTTATCATGATTGTGCTGAATGTGCACATATAAGCAATGGAGCTAAATGGTTTTGGGATGTGAAGTTCAAACACAACCTCTTGCTCTGATTGAAACAAGCTTGATGTAAAGTTAGTCCCGGTTGCTTTTTTTGAGAATTTTGCTAAAGCTTTTGTTTAGCTTTTTCGACATTTAGTCAAAGAAATAATCTGAAAACCACAAATCATGATATAATTTGGCCCGTGTCCTGAAATGAACCAGTAGTCTGAAAGCACATCACCCTGCTGTCCTTATTCAACATCCCCGTCGGAGAGATTTGATGAAGTTGATCCCCGGCCCTTCACGTGAAACATGCTGACAGGACCAAACCATTTCTGTGCGCCATAAGATGCTTCTCATTAGCGAGGCGTCACCTGTCCTCTGTCCATTATCACAAGAACAATTTGGGTTAGGGGGTCCTGTGGGTTCGTTTAAGGACATGAGCCTTCAGTATACAGTCACCCCTTGAAATGGCACCCAGCGTCCCGTGTTCATCCTGCTTCCCAGCCGGACCAACAATGGCGCTTTTCAAATGTCACCCGATCGAGCCTTGAGGGTGCCAAATTAGGACGGCGTGCCTGATGTTCCAGGCGCAAGAGAAGGTGAACAAACAGATCCTGGGTCAGTGGATCCCCTCCAATTGATAAGCTCACACTTGGCGGTTGGGTGAAGGGGGGGGGCGGTATGCCAGAGTGGAAAAGTTCTGAAACGCCTGTGCAAATTATGCAACCGATTTCAACATCGACAGTCAGATTGAGTCATGATAGACCAGAAAATACAGCCTTTTTTAATGACCAATGCAAATATTAATTTTAAATGGTGACTGTCTTTATTCTGACTCCCTACGCATTAAATCACAACAGTACTTAATGGCTAGGAAGCATTATTTATGAAGAGACTCGAATTTGTAAGTCATAATAACGTGGTTCAAACAATAACTTGCATATAGACTCTTATTTCACTATTTCACTTTTTTAAGCTATTTTTTGTATTGACTATTTACTCTTTACTTGCACTATATTTCTCTGTTTATCTGTTTATCTGTGTTGCACTGTTGGAGAAGCCTGTGACCTAAGATTTTCATCGGCATAACTACACTGTAGCTATGTTCGTATGACAAAATAACGAACCTTGAACCTTGAACCTAGATGGTGTATTTAAATTAGGGCCAAAACAGACTTTCATACTATCGTAATATCATATCAATTTCACGGCATGACACTGCAAGTACCTTGAACAACTGAATGGTGTGAATCATAAATTGTGACATCTAAATAAATGATACAATCATTGTCCCTAATCTGCAAGATGGGTGGCAAATATTTTCTGAGGGACTTTTTCGATGTGTCGTTCCTTTGCAGGAACAAAGCAAAATGGCCTCCTATCAATTTGGGGCAAACACTGTCGGAGAATGGAGACAAAAGAGATGCTTAAACCCCGTCGGGGTAAGAGGGATATCTTCACCTCTGTTCAGAGAGTCCCTAATTGATACATGGGGATTGGCGTGAAGGAGCAGGGACAATGGCTCTATTGTTTCACTGTTTTCTGAATCAAGATGTCTGTCAACTGCGGTGTCTTTGCAGGGAGCTTGGCTCGGATCCAAACTTGAAATTTCTCCCTTGATTTTTGCCGAAGACTCTTCCGGCATAACTCGTCTCCGCCTGTGGCAATATAGGACATGTTGGAGGACACCATGCTATGATTTTGTTTTCATAACAAATAAGATGTATTCTCTGATAAAGGGATTGCCTCAAAGTTACCCGAAGAACCAAACAATTGTTGAGGATGTCATTTGTTGAGTTACATATATTTATTTAAAAATAAGGAATCAGGATATTTTTAATACAATTGTAATAGAGCAAAAAAATTGAGTTTCTTTGAGAAAAATGCTCACGTTCTACCTGCATAAATATGAATTTATTATTCAAATCTTTGCTCTCAATATGTCTCATTGTGTGTTTTCTTTTAGAAAATAATTCCCATTCTTGCAGGCAAAGATGACCCACTGACCGCTAAAGAAAAGGCGATTAATTCGGATTAATTAAACGGAAGTGTACAAAGCGAACCCTGTCCTCATTTCCCCACTCATTTGTTATGAATGACAGGAAATTATTTAAAATATAAAATAAATCGTTGGGATAAAATATGTATTTCTCAATTTTTACAGAGATGCTCTTTTGACCTGCAACCATTACAGGTATTTTGTCGTAACAGATTTCCTTTTGTGGGACGACCAGTGTGCGTAGAATAGATCCCACTTACCAGCAACAGCCAAACTAAGTAATACAAAAATGTTAATTATTCTTTATATGTTTTATAGCAACAAGGTTGTCTTACTGGAGTAACCTGTAACATGTTCAAACACTAATCAATCACTGATCTGTCAGAGAAGTAAATTTACTGGAATAAAACAGAGGCACATAAACATTGTTGCAGTTGGAGCTGAACTTGGTCTTAAATCATCATAATGGGAGGCGTGTGGTGCAATGGGTTGTGTGTTGGTGTTCGGATCAGGGGGTCACAGGTTCAAACACCACTGCAGTCAGCATGTCGTTGTGTCCCTGAGACACTTCACCCCAAATTGCTTCTGTGGGGATTGCCCACAGTATTGAGTATGTAAGTTGCTTTGGATAAAAGCGTCTAACAAGTGACATGTAATGTGATGTAATAATGAAAAGTGTGAGACAGTGTAGAGCTTGAAAAATATTGGACTGGAATATAAATACTGAAAAATGTAGTTGTAAAACCTGCTCTGTGATTTAAATTCTGCAGCAATAAAATATGTAATTTTTAACATGTTTCTGGAGAACAGGGTCATTTAGTTGATAAAATAAAATAAAGTGAAGGCCTGCAGGAAAAAAACGAACTCATGCAGCTTTTCATTGTTTTTACAGACTGTAAGAGGCATTGAGCTGAAATGGAGTAGAAGTAATTCAAAACGAGGTTAAAGTAAATGTATGGGTATGCATTCAAATGATAATCAAGCCCTTAATACACTGATGCCCTATTTGAAAATGACTCATGACAATACAATAGAGATCACATGATATTTATTTATAGTCACAGTGAAAACTGCCTGTAAGCTGTATGTACTGTATAAAGATTTAAAAAAAGACAAAAATAGATACAAAAGCAATTCAATGATTGTCACACTGAATCCTGAGAGAAACCATGATATAGCATCGTTTTTAATATATATAGATTTATGACATCTGAGTTTTAGTGATACTGTTTTCGGTGCATTTTTGTAAGCTAAGTAATTCACTTCTGATTTAATCAAGCTATGTTCAGACAGTAGGGAACAAAATGTCTATTAGCATAAATAGCATAAATAGTTACAAACTATTTTTCATAATTTACAAAAATACACATTTATAAAGTCCACAAGTATTTACAAGAGCCTTAGTGCTGTGGTTTTCATTCAACATGGAGGATATCAAAATAAGGCAAGCCCCATCTCGGATCATATTAGTATTAAATCAATTGTTACTGCATTTGGAAACTGTGTAAATGTACAGGTGAACCCTTCAGGACTCTGTCATCTCATATGATTGTTGTTTTGAGGTAAAGGCGGTCTCGCAAAGGCAACTTTGGCAGACTTGAGTTGAATATGAATATAAATAGTGTCAACAAATGTAATCATTTGGCCACTCTAAAGTAATATGGACTAGATTTGGCAAAAATATCTAAGGATATTTACATCTTAAACATGATGAAGTATCTTTGACTAGAGGAACATAAACCCTTCCCATTGTATCCGCCCAAAAAATATTACAAAATAAACCAAGTGTTCCGTGGTTGTCTTACTTCGCAAGTCGGCATTAATAGCAAAGTATGAGCTTTGATAACAAAAAAAAGTGAAAAGATAAGTGCTTGTTTTTCCTTTTGACTTTCCGTCTCGTGTTTCCACAGTTTGAGTGCTTTTCAAGTTCAATCAAGTTTAGCTAAAATACTCTAATCTCTGTGAAGTGATCAGTGAAGGGAGGGTTGTGTTCATGGTGCAGAGAAGCGGCTTTACCCAGCATGCCCTCTGACCTCTCGGCTGTGTTTTTGTGTGTTTCAGAGGGATTCACCGTGCAGCAACGCTCTGGAACAGTGTGGGGAAGTTGTGGTGAATCAGCCCCTATAGCTCAGTCCCTTCTCGGGGGTAGATCAGGCTGTTGACGCTGAAGCTGTTGTAGAAGTGGCTGTTGAACTGTCCGCCCTGCCCGCCGCCAAACGTGTTGTAGTACACTCCACGGTTGAAATGCAGGCCCTCGCCGTGCTCTGATGCCCCCGTATCCTGCCCTCCGTGGTTAAGGTGGTACGGGCTCAGGGCCGTAATGTTCCTGTTTGACAGCTCGTTCACCAAACCAAGGGACCCCTGCCGGCTGGGGCCCCCCGAGCTGAGCGTCGACATGCTGCTGTAAAAGTTGTTAAAACACGGAGCGGTTGAGGACAGTCCGGGTGGCGAAGAGGACGATGAGCTCTTGTGGCTCTCGTTCATTGGCTCCATCTCCGGAGAGGGTGGCCCCAGGAGCTGAGGACTGTCTGAAGGCTTCATTGAGGGCCCCACCGCCGGCCTGCCGTCCTCCACTTTTGTGGCCCCCGCTGCCGCAGCTGTTCCCCCTGCACTGCTCGGATCTGAGCGTCTTTTCCGTTTCCTGCGAAAGTTTCCATTGTCAAACATCTTTTCACAGTTTGGGTCCAACGTCCAGTAATTTCCTTTTCCTGTAATTGAAGATGAAACACAATACATATTAGAACTTGATAATATCAGTATTCGATGGTGGAAGTTGTGGGGCCTTATATGTCTAATTTATATGCCATATATAAAATACAACAATATTTTTACTCTGGTCTTAACCTTTATAAGCTTTTTTCTGTCGAGATATAAATTAACAAACTGGTTTTAGAATGTTAGCAATCTGTCAGAACAAATTTCTATTCTTTATTTCAAAATTGATTTGAATTGTTATCAAATGTTTCTTTGAAGGTAGATTACTCTCTGCAGTCTATTTAAGGAAACAATAATTAATACATAGCACCTTGTCATTATAGTCCACAATCATGTAGGTTAGGGTTTAAAACAAAAATTCAGACATATTTTAGGACAATACATGCACAATTCATAGAAAAACAATACTCTAAATTCTGGTAAAACTTTTGAGAAAACACAATATAAATACGTTTACAACATTTGAATGAATCTTTAGAAATATTGTACTTATTTTGTATTAGTTTATAATAATTGTACAGCGTCTGCAATATCTACATCTGTATTATTTTAAAAACTTGTTCCTTTTTAAATAAATTAGAAGATTACCACAGTATCAATTTACGTTTATGTATTTTTAGGAAAATGTAATGTAATTTAGAATTGCTAAGACTTTTTGGACCACAAGCATCATTATTAAGGCTAAACGGAAAGCATGATAACGTTTTCGTCATTTACATTTACAAGGTTTAAGTAACAACTTCACTGTGATTATTCTTCTTAAATTACCCTCTAATTAAACCACTCTGAATCTCCCAGGTGATTAAACTGTACCCAAATGCAGCATATTTCACATATTAACATTTCCCCTGGTGCGTTCACTGTACCTGGATCGTCCTCGTCTCTCGGCACTTTCTTGAAGCAGTCGTTCAGAGACAGGTTGTGCCGGATCGAGTTCTGCCAGCCGGCTTTGCTCTTCTTATAAAAGGGGAAATTTTCTGCGACATACTGATAGATCTGACTCAGGGTCAGCTTCTTCTCGTGCGCATTCTGGATGGCCATGGCTATGAGCGCAGAGTAGGAGTAAGGCGGCCGCACAAGCTTCAGCAGCTCCTCCTGGCTGGCGATTGACAGCCAGCCCAGGTCGGGCCCTCCGAATCCAGGTGAGTTTGTTATGAACTGCCGCTGCGAGCCGTAGGAGGGCGGGATGAAGGACGCCGGGTTGTTGCCGTGCAGGTAAGACGCAGAGGAGTTCACACCCGGTCCGTTGAGCCACAGGTACGGGTTTGGAGACGATGCGTAATCTCCGAGGCCGTATCCGGAGGGTCTCTGTGTGCCCTGGAGGCTCTGCTGGTGGTACATACTGCTGAAGTTATCGCAGTACACAGCGGCCATGTCCGGGGCCTCCTGGGCGCCTTTGGATGGGAGAGAGCCGACGGTAGGGGAGGTGTGGTGGTGCTGGTGCTGGTGGTGGGACTGGGGGTCGATGGAGTTCATCACTCCCCGCGGGAAATCCCAAAGGAAACTGAAGCGGTTCAGGTGGTGCTCGCAGCAGCAACAAGTGTCAGGGAGGATGGAGGACTTTGGGGGAGTTTTAATAGTATAAACCCTTGACAGCAGCCACATCCAGGCTCAAGATAATTCCCAGCAGCCAATAGACACACACTGAGTAACAGGGGGTGTGGTCATGTTCTACCTCAGCCACCAGACAGTGGGTCAGTGGTTCCCAAATGTTTCCCCTGTCAAAAAGTCCCGGAGAGACACAACACACTGCTGCTGCTCTCTTTTTCTCTGAGGGACTAATGTTGGGATCTTTAAACTTTAGTAAACAAAGACTGACTCAGACTGCAATAATAACTGTTATTATGATATCAGTTTTTTGTTAGTCTCACATGTGAAACTAAACAAATTCATCTTCAACGCTTACATTCTATCCAAAGTAAAGATAATAAAAAACTTTATACATTTAGGTAATAAAAGATTGTGATTTAATATTCAACAGATAGTTTAGAGTCATATGGTTACTGTATCAGAAATGTAAAACACAATACTTCTCACAGAAAGAAGACTGTCACATTTTTTGATTATTATTCAGTTAAATGCCTCATGGAAATTGTAATGAGGAATATACAAATTGTCTAGATTTAAAAATACTGAAAAGCAAATGTATCCTTTAGCTGGTGGTTAAAAAAAAGGAATCAACCAAACTACAAAATACATTCTATCATTATTGTATTAACATTGTGTCAATTATGTATTCAGCGTACATGAGAAAGGCAAAATAGTTGCCTTGTTTTTTCTCATATTCTTTTTAAAGGGAAGTGGTGAGTAGGTTAGTTTCACTGTATACATAAAAAAGAAAGAACCTAATAACCCTGAAGCACAAATGTGTGTATCATCTAAATAAATTATAGCTGTTTAAGTAATACATCCCTATAGAATGATTGGTTTTTAGTATAACAAACACAACTCTACTCAAAAGAGTTCATAATTTTACATTTGATTAGAGGAGAAAGTGTTGCTTTAAAGTAGTTCTTAATACAGCTCTGACATGGCAGTATTATACAGTGAAGAACCAAAGAAAGGAGAAAAAAACACTGCCGGATCACGGGACTCAACTAAATCAAACTGATGACACTTTTGCCAATGTTTTGGTTTTCATTCATTAATGTTAAACTGAACAATTCAGATGTTAGAGAAACATCATATGTATAAATATACCTTTTTATAGTCAGTGAGGTCAGAGTTAAATGTGCATACACTCATACCTTGTCTTCTGACGGATCAGCTAAACTCATTGAACATTTTCTTAACAACCATAAGTCAAAGATGTATGTGAATTATAAACCTTTAACAGCTTTACATCTATGGGTTTTTAAGTGACACCGAAGAGTGAGGGTGAAAAAGGGGTTAAGGTTACAAACAGCAGGACTGGTGAGGAGAGTGGCAACAGGTGTGAAGTTGGGAGAGGATGTCAGTGAGGACATCTAGTGGAAGGTTGGAGGATGGCAGGTCTGGGGAAAGGGGAGGGTGGATGGGCTTGGGCAAGAGAGCAGGGAGACAGACAGCAGTGGCGTCAATTCAGCCAAAGCTAAGGTATGGCAAGGTTACTAGTCACATGACTTAACTACAGTATCAATCAAAGCTTTGGCTGAATTGACGCCACTGCTGTCTGTCTCCCTGCTCTCTTGCCNTAATTCGCTATAAAGTTCAAATCTACCATTTTTGTATCAAAGTTGGAAAAAACCAAAAAACAACGACACGGCAGTACCATTACAGATGCTTTTTATTCCAAAACCAATTTACATACTCCAATACCCTGTGGGCAATCGCCCACAGGAGCAATTTTGGGCCGGTGAAGTGGTCTTGGCCCCAGGGGACACGCTGACTACGCAGTGCGGGTTTGAACCTGGCGCCCCTGATACCAGACACCAACCGCACTATTCCACTACGCCATCACATCAGGAAAGTTGTCAACCCAGTGGGACATTGAAACGCGGTGTATATGCAAATATTGAATGTGAACGTGTTGCGTGTAGAGAATGTTCTTCTCTGAATGGTTTGACTGTGCGATTATAATCACATATAACTCCAAATGACATAAGACAGGTAAACTTGTTACGCTTTGCTGCTTTACAACTCCTGGTCTAGGGGAGGCTAAGCTCAAATGTGTGGATAAGGACCTATTTCATTCCTGGTTTCGTTGAACACCAGGCGGGCCCATCAGCTGACGTTACAATTCTCCACCATTACCTCCAGTCTTATTTCGGTGCACATAGTTACGGCCCCACGTGTTCAAAGGCTCCGGAAGTCTACCTGTGTTTTGAACCGAGGCCGGGATAATTACACAGGGGTGGAGCCTTCCGGACCGGCGCCGGGTGGGGGGGCGTTCGGCGGGGTCGTCGCGGGGCTCGATGGTTGCCGGCCAGGGGGCGGGTGGAAACATTTGCCACTGTATTATATGTTGCATACCTCTTAGGACGCAACCCTCAGGCATACATGCTTGAGCGCAGCAAAGACAGATAAGAACAGTAGCACACAGAAGCATTTCATAGGCAGGCAGTAACTAACATTAGTGCCTGCTTTGAGAGCGCCCAGGCCACCAGTATCTGCGGGGACAGAGGAGGGTACATACACGAGGATGGTTACTTGCTCTATATGTTATAACGCTGCCGATGGAAAAATAAGGGCGGAGCTCAGCCACAGCTTTCCTCAGCTTCTTCCCCCGATTGCCATCTCCAAGCCTGTTTGTGGGCAAGGAGGGCAGTGGGCGTGTTCTTAGAAGGGCATGAGCACATGTCACACTTCATCCTTTTTCACAAATAGCCTTCCTGATTGACTCTTTCTGTTGGTAAAATCGATCACAAACCATCTCTCACCGCTCGCGGCTTTCTGTTTCTCCAAAACGAGCTATCTTCATCTTCTCTCTTTTCCTCCTCCTCCTTGTGTTGATTGTTTGAGAAGATGAAATAGCTTAGGTTTTGAGAGAAAACAAAAGCCGAGCGCGTGAGAGAGGGTTGTGATGGATTTTACACAGAAAGAGTAATCAGGAAGCCTATTTGTGAAAGGATGAAGTGGTGACATGTGCTCAGCCCCTCAGCTAAACATCACGCCCCCTTGCCCCACACAGCTTGGAGATGCAACCGGGGGGAGAGAAGCTGAGGAAAGCCGGGCGTGAGCCTGCTATTTTTCCATGGCAGCGTTATAAACATATAGAGGCAATAACTCTCGTGGTATGTACCCTCTCCGTCCGCAGAACCTGTGGCTGCCTCTCAAACAGCAGCACTATGTTATTACTGCCTGCTATGAAGCCCTTCTGTGTGCATACATGTTCTTATTCTGGCTTCTGCTGCGCGTCACATGTTTATGCCTGAGGTTGCTCCTAAGAGGTATGCAACATATAAATAAGTGCAAATGTTTGTTTCCCAAAAGCTTCCTGTGTAAACTTATCCGGCTCGGTCAAACAACAGAGTAGATTCACGGAGCCTGACACGTGGGCGTAAATATGTCACAGAAATAGATGGAGGTAAATGGTGGAGATTGTACGTCAGCTGAATGGCCCGCCTGCTTTCAGAAACAGAATAAATAGGTCCTTGGGATCCACACATTCAGCTTAGCCTCCCCGCTAAGCCAGGAGTTGAAGCAGCAAAGGCCTAACAAGTTTACCTGTTCTATGTACATTTGGATATATTGATATACACAGTGCAAACCATCAGAGAAGAACATTTCGGTCTACCAACACGTTCATCATTCAATATTTGCATAATACAGCGTTAGATTCGACTGGAGTGACAACTTCCTGATGTTGGGCGTAGTGGAATAGTGCGCTGAGTGTTGGGATCAGGGCGAGCACAGGCTTCAAAACCGCCACTGCAGTCAGCGTGTCCCTGGGCAAGACACTTCACCCCAAATTGCTCCTGTGGGGATTGCCCACAGTATTGAGTATGTAAGTTGCTTTGGATAAAAGCATCTGTAATGTACTGTGTGTTTTTTTGTTTTTTCCAACTTTGAAAAAAATGGTAGATTTGAACTTTATAGCATTAATCATATTATGAGACTACACATTACATTTCTGTGCCTACAACATCTTTTTAATCTTAATATTATGTCCATGTTTTTTTTTAACACATTTCCAAACCTAAATTACCTATATCTATGGATTACGAACATGTAGCCTACAGTATGTTAAGTTCCACCACATATTTTATATATTTACATATTTGACGTTTATTAGAGATACAGTACCCAGCCCATACTAATCCTCACATTTACATAAACCCTGCATTAAATCCTATCTTTATATAATATTAAGTATTCCATCAATGATAATAATGTGGACAGTCTCAACATTAAAACAAACTACAACCAAGTGCTAAAAATGTTTCTACAAAAACCTATGAACCCATGATGAAGGTATGATTTATTGTTGTATCATTAAGTTGCATTCATTATCTGAAAAGGAAATGTATGTAAGTATGTATGTTATGTTGGTTTATGTGTCACATGTTTGAGTAACTTTGACTAAGTTGGAATGACCTGAGTGTCTTTACTTTCTTTGCTGGAAAGTGCATGGTTAACACTAAAACTAAAACATTTTCAGGTTAGGACCTTCTAAATGGTAAAAAGAAAAGAGTGTTGATTGACAATTTGTAGAATATAGCGACTTCATCGAATATGGAAAGAAAAGGCGGTAAACTCCATAAACTATGATGTAAGGCAGGGGTGTCAAACTCAAGGCCCGGGGGCCAAATCCGGCCCGCGACTTCATGTTATGTGGCCCCGCAAGAGCTTGGAAAGAATATAATAAGTTTATTATACGGTTACATGCCACTTTACAGAAGCAGGTTGCCCATAAATTACATGTCCCACAATGCATCTCGTTTTGTGACATACGCACTGCAATTATTTGCCCTGGACTTCTGCTTTCAGACGTAGTTAATTACTAAGTTATTATCCTATCCGATAATAATCCAATTCAGAGGCAATAATGTAATATAATACATTATTTTATATATATATTATATATTTATATAGTTACAACCGGCCCTTTGAGTGCAACCTTTATGCGAATGTGGCCCGCGATGAAATTGAGTTTGACACCCCTGATGTAAGGGTTTGATTATTTTTAAGCCCAGTCTTCCTATGGCTTTGCCTGGAAATTCCCCATTGCTATAAGCATTTCAAAATACATATGAAAAACACCATGGGTGGTAAAAAAAACAAAAACAAAGCAGACAAAAAGTAGTGGTCTGGATGAGACCTTAGAGTCAGTGACTGGGCATGTTGTCTCGCTTTTTTATATTTTAGGCCTTGGGTCCGTATATAATCATAGTGTAAACATTTACTGCGCCAACGCTCTGCTTCTTATTTACCACTACGTGATTTTCAGAGGTTTAAACAGACTAAACTACTTTGAGTTGTTTTTGCATCCTTCCTGTCTGGACATCCCACATGTTTTGTCTCGCTGAATGTGTTTGTGAAATTCCTTTTTTTTGTTTTCTAGTGATTTATGAGTTCTTTTACTGCATGTCTACGTGCCAACAACCATACAAAACAAAACCATTTAAAATGTATGTTGTTTGTGATATTTTGACTTATTTCAGATGTTAACCCATTCTCTGCGATTACATCTTCACATCAAAATAAATAAGTAAGAATACCACCCATTTAATTGGTTGTGTGTTCTCTTCTTCGTGTGCGCAACCTCCTAATTGCCTTTTTCAAAACAACCAAACACATCTTAAATGGATTATTTGGACCGGATCTCCAAATCCTTGACAAGTAAGCATCCTGCTTGCATGCTTTCTCTATTATTCAGACACAATGTGTGGTATCAACATGCCTAAATAATGTATAAGTTACACTCATTCTTATGCATTTCTTCATAGATTTACCAGTTAAATGCTTTGAACATGCACAATGTTGACTGTTTTTTTAAAGATGTACCAGCTGGAACAGCAGATCTCACAGACTGTCTCTCTGTTCACATCCTGTTATTGTTAGGGTGTGTGGAAAAATAGGACCCAAATGCAGAATGAGGAGGAAGCGGGTTTCAAAAGGAAACAAAAAGGCGAGCTTTATTTCCCAAAAGCCGAACAAAACAAGAATCCAGGTACAGGTACGAGGCAAAACAAGAATCCACGAACAGGTACGAGGTAGCATCCAAACCAAGGTGACAGTGACCCACATAAAGGGGAACAGGAATGACAAATAATGAACCAACACTGAACAAAGGAAGAGACAAGACAAAATACAGAGAGGGGTAATCACAAGACGAGAAACAGCCGGGCAGGGGAGGAGAAACACAAGGGCGACAGGTGAACACAATCTAGACACACCAGGGAAACTAACGACAGGGGAAAAACACAGGAAGAAGGACCAGACAATATACACGGAGGAAAACACCCATAACCAGACATACAAAACTACAAACGTGAAAAAACATGAGAATCCTGACAGTTATATTCTTATGGCAACTCCTATTAGGGGTTTTAAGACTATAAGTTGTCTTTTTATCTTGTATCTCATGTAACACATCCACAAACACACCAACTAGATCTTAATAACCTTGTATACAGGTGCTGGAGAACAGAAAATGTCTGTCAATCACAACAATTAAGAACAGCTGTAATTGGGTGCTTAATATTTTATACATTTTTTTTCAATTTCTTTGAAACCTAATGTGATTTCTTTCTGATTTTCACACATTTGGTTCTTTAACTCTTCAACTTTCATACATCAAAAGTCACAATTCCCAAACTCAAGCTGCTTTGTCTTCACAAAACTTTTCCTCTTCAAAATAGTCTGCTGACAGGAGAATCAGAGACAAACAGTCTTCCCTTTCCGCAATCTCAGATTCTCATACATGTATTTGAGTTTTGGCGACGCACGATGAGCCCCAGGGATTATTGTCATAGCCAACCCCAATATTATAGAATTACAGTCAGACAGAGCGACTCCTGGTGCTGCGCGGACAATTACTCTGCGGCCTGGATCTCAGTGGAAAAGCTGCATTAGAGAAAACCCTCAGTCTATCAGATGCTGGAAAACAGGAAAGTGTCGGCAGATAATGTGTCAATACCAACCAAAGTAATCAGGAGGGCTCAGAGAGGGTCTGGATGGGCTTTATTAGACGGTTCCTCTCCAAGAAGAAATACAACACCAATGGGTTCTTGCTCAATGTGCACAGGCTCGGGCCAAAGACGCATTTTTGTTTTAACACTTTAAGGAAAGATATTTGCGGGATTACTTTGGGATATCTGGGTTAATGTTATCAGAAAACGTCTTCAAAGATTTTCTAAATCCCCAGGAGCTATCAGAGTAAAACCAAACTTTCATATTAGATTTCTGAGGAAAAAAGTTCTATGGCTCTTTGGCTTCTTCATCTAAAGACGTTTGTGAGCAGTGTGTAGCTCTCTCTTGTGGATGCTCCATGATCTACAGCACATGTGTCAAACTCAAGGCCGGGGGGGCAAATCAGGCCCTTGGTGGATTTAATTTCCGCCCGCAGGATAATTTCTAATTACTATTAGATCTGGCCCGCCGGTATATTGCACGCACACCTTCACTTAATCCTGAGGGTTTCCTCAGCTCAGAGCCTGACCCCAAACATTGATGAACTTGCACCCGGGATGAGATGCCAAGTGTCTGGCTTAGTGTGCATCACAGAGCAGCAAACTGAGTTTCAATGGATGTTTCCTTCTGGACTTTCTTTCTTGAGACAACAGGGCATCTTGTTTTTTTCTTTGAGGGAAATTGTTTTTTTAAAGCTGTTGTTGGCCTGTGGGAAAATGAAATCATAAGAAATGACTCCGGAAAAGCTGCAGATAGAGCCAAACGAATGCAACTGATTATTTAATGTTTAATGTTGTTTTTAAAGGCAATAATTTAAGCTTTGTTAGTTCCAAGTTTAGTATGTGCAATAAGTTCATTTCAATAAGTTTTGCAATAAACATTGAACCAGTTCGGTCCTCGACTAGTACCGATTTTTTTTATTTTGGCCCACTGTATTTGAGTTTGACACCCCTGATCTACAGTGAAGATTCTACACTGTCAGATCAGACTCCACACTGAGCAGTGAGCTGCCTCCATCTTGTGGTGAATGTTGTATCCTACAAAACAACCCTGAATATTTCAAGGATTGCCGATACTACTAAAAGAAGCTCAAGGGGGCAGTGTGCCTCCACAAGTCATCTTTACCACACAGTACTTGAGCAAGGGAGATATAAATAAGATATTCATGGTTTGCAGTTACAAAGGGCGTCCTTATGACTGATTCCAAGTCATTTAATCTCAGTGGAAGGTAAACACTAATTAAGTAGTTTGGAAGTCTGGTAATTCTAAATTATAAACTTCATTTGATAAGGTAAATCCAAATTAGTTTAAAGTCTAATTCAAGGTGGACCTTTATCTCTGCATAAATAGGACCAAACTAATTAAAAACGTGATTAAGATAAGCAACCTTTTAATAAGTTAAAGATGTGTTTTTTTAAAATAAAGAAGTCTATAAATCTTGTAATTTATGCATGAGGCACTTGGAAACGTTTGGCATTTTGAAACCAATGCCGTAGTGATTAAATTGCTTGATGTAATGTAGTGTACATTTTTTTAAATTAATAATTTTAAAGGAGCAAGCCAGTCCATCAACATGTACACTGATTATTTATCTAATAAAAAGGTGATCTACTCAAGCACCAGGTGACAAATTGGTTTGACTCAGATATCGTCTTTATATTAATAAGTTTTCAGTTGATTTGTCACTGGTTTGTTCAGGTGCCCTTGCAGGTGGACTGGTGGGTGGGGCTGTCTCCTCAGTGCAACACCTGGACCCACGGCTTCTCACGCTCTATAAAAGATGCCCCATCTCTGCCCTATAGATGACTTCAGTTTGTTGAATTTAGATTTGTTTACCATTTAATTAAAGGTCCCATGTCATGCTTTTCTGGTTATTACTGGTCCCCTTGTGTGTTATGCGATGCGGTTGCTAGTGGAGCCTCGCAGATGGGGGTGCTTTAACTATTTGTTCAGGGCCTCATTCATTAGACGTATATTTCCTGT
>NW_011357369.1:4363534-4378306 GCF_000735185.1 Notothenia coriiceps
AAATTATACTTCTTCTCACTCCTTTTCGAACACTATGTGGCACTGTTTATGTTGCTAATGCTCTTGTTGTTGTTGTAAATGTCATTTTTTATTTTGATTTCTCTTACATGACTATGCACTGCAACATTTGTTTTGTTTTGTAATTATTTATTTTACTTGTTCGAAATAAATGTATCAATCAATCAATCAATCAATCAATCAATCAATCAATCAATCAATCGATCAAAATGCAATGGAAGCCCCAACCAGCAACAAAACACTGATTTGGTTGAGTCATGAAAAGAGCTAAGTAAGGACCTGATAACGTGATAATGTTTCGGGGCTGTTTGTTTGTCAGCTTGTTCTGGAGTTCCTCTGCCTCTAGTGGCTAAAACCTATCAAAGCAGCTTTATACATTGAATGCACTGTATGAAGCAGTACCAGGTGAATGTTGGGGATATCTGGCAAAGTGAACTGGAAAAATGGACTGCAGGAAAGCATCCAAGCTGGAAGACCTGGAAGTTACATATCTCCACAGTTCCTCATTAAGTGCTTAAAACAGGAAGTCTTCAATCAGAGCAGCACAAGGGTCCCAGCAGCCTTTTAACCCTGACGGATGTTTGGAGAGATTCCCCCTACTCAGATCAATGCTGCTGAGCCTTTTATTAAATACAGATGTAATACAGTAAGTCCTGCATCCCAGCCAAGAATATTTTTCTCCTTTCCTTTTCTTTTTTTTCGTTCTGCGAATTTTCTCTTTACTGATCTGCTCTCTTCTGGTTGTCTTCACCTCATTGACAGCAGACAGAAGCCAGAGGAGGGATTTGACACCAGACATTCATCTCTCTTTCTGTCTGTCAGCGCTGCCTTTTACTGCAGCACCTGTTGAACTGCGTGCCATATGTACCGTCACCTGCCCGCTTCCTTACATCCGAAACTGCATCCTTTCTCCAATTTCTCTCTCACAGCGTTACAATAACCCTTTTCATTAAATATGTTGCATTTAAAACAGACAGTCTGGTCATGAATTGGTATAAAAAAGATAAGAAATAGATAAGATAAGACTTTATTTATCCCGAAGGAAATTGTTGTGCCAGAGTAACAAAATACAATAAACACAATAAACACAGCAGCACAACAGCTTAAATATCTACAGACAACATGAAACATAGAAACATAGATGGTCACACAATCAATGCAATTATTAGCAGTATTTAGTAGTTAGTAGTGCAAATCATAAAACGTAGTGGCAGTTACGTAATTGCACGTTATCATAGCATTATTAATAATACTAATAATGTAATATTGCACATAGTTATACATAGCAGCGAGTGTATTGCAGTGATGGTACTTATATTGATATGTATATTGCACATAGTGTTGGTGTGGAAGTTCTCAGTGCCCTTTACTTAAGGGTGAAGAGTTAAAGAGTTGGATTGCCACTGGGAGGAAAGACCTCCTGTGGTGGTTATCGGTGATATCAGTCTATGGCTGAAAGTGCTCCAGTAGGAAACCAGTTTGCATTTACCTGAATAACTTACCTTCGCACTTCTTCGTTTTGTCTCTTAATCCACTTTACATATTTTGAAATCAAGTGTCTTTTGCTTACAATGGTTGGTTTATGCCTCTGACATATGCAAAATGAATATATTCTGAAGTCCTTATTTTATTTGTGTGTGTCTTATAAAGGGTCCCTTTATAAACAACAACTTTGTTTTGCGTTGGTACTGAATTTTAACTTGAGATGTTTTTTTAAATATGTTGTTGTTTGCTTGTTGGGATAACTTTGTATTTATCGTAAAGATTACCCTTTCTCATTCACCTGTTTGTTTAAATCATTTGACCTGTTTCACATATTTTGTCTTCCATTCCTTCCTTTCCTTGTTTCCTTCATTCCTGCCCTTTGACAGTCATTCTCTCTGTCAATTACTTTTATTCTTCCCACCATCTCATGATCACCCTCTTCTACACTTTTGACCTCTAACCCTTTCACACTGGAAACTCCATATGTGTGTGTGTGTGTGTGTGTGTGTGTGTGTGTGTGTGTGTGTGTGTGTGTGTGTGTGTGTGTGTGTGTGTGTGTGTGTGTGTGTGTGTGTGTGTTTGTGAGGGCTTTAATCATAGCCTGAGGCAGAAAGCAGATCTCTTATCTCTTAACGTCAGCCCCCTCGTATCCCTCTTAATCCCGTCCTTGTGGGTGCAGACTGCCTCTCCTCCTGTAACTGACGAGCAGCGGGGAAACCCTCGCTGAGATTCGACCGGCGGACATTCCCATTTCCCATCTCCTCTTCCTCCTACAGTCGAACCTCCTTCTCCCACTGCGTTACACTTTCTGTTTCAGATGCTGTTCTTTGATATGCTAATACCTTCCTCTTTCTCATGTTTTTTTAAATTATTGACTGGTTGCAATGCAAGCGCAGTGTTATCTTCAGCCTGTCACACTGATAGAGGGAGGAGATATTGTTGGAAGTGTTCTGCTGAGTCAGTGGTTTTCAATCTTTTTTCTCATCGTTTCCTGAAAAAAGAAACCACTTCAATCAGCTGAGAACAATGCATGTTGAGAAATATGTTACGGGATCAGGGGAGTGGGTCCAACTGCCAGACTGACGGTCAAAGTGCACTACGGAATAAATGAAACTCAATACTGCTTTAACAAAAGACAAATGCATGGCTTTTATTTTTGATTTCTTGGCTTCAATAGTGGTAAGGAGAATTTATGCATTGCCATTTTGTAAAAGAGTTGTCCTTCAGCACTTCCTTGGTCTTTTTTCTAGCTTTGTTACCTCTCCTGCATCGGCAGAAAACTCATTACTCTTAATAATACAAATCAAATGTCTTGAAATAATGAGTATTTTTGCACTCAAAGCAACACATTTGTAATTTGCACTTGATCTAGGGCTTCTCCCAGGAACTACTTAGACTTAGTTGTGACGTCCAAAACAATCAATGTCTCACCTCTAATAAAGCCATATTAAATGTCAATGCATTACATAATTTAGATAACTAAAACTATATTTATCTTACAATTTAAAAACTCTTAACAAAGACTGACATATAACAAAGAGGTACAAACATTTTGAAAGGTACAGAACTAACATTTTCCTAGTTCGATGAAAGAAACATCATTCTAGAAAATCTCCTGAAGGTTTTAGGGGAACTAGTATATCTATATCTGGTGCTTTGATATGAGATAAATGTCTGGGGTGCTAACTCAGCCTAAACAACATTTTACAGCTAAAGCCACCTCCTGCACACACAGTCAACCGTAGGCAGGGCCGTAAATCAAGCTGGCTGTTTGGCAGAAGTCGTGGATCATCGTACAATGGTTAATTAAAGCCAGATCAATCCCGGTGACACCGGTTCTTTCTTTACACTGCGTCTACAGAAAGCAGTCCCACGGTACCTTCATCGCAGCGGGCGAGGAAGAGGAGGAGGAGGAGGAGGATGAGGCCTGGGATGTTTGCTTGGGGCTAAAAAAGAGGCTGCCACTCATATTTGTACAGAGGACAAAGCCACACAGGCACTCTGGCAGCATATGAAAGATGTGTTTTCACAGAGCGTACAGCAAATACAACTGTTCTTTTTTCGCCAAATTTCAGGAAAATGAGTTGCCATGGTGACTGGTAAGCACAGTGGATAAAACATAGTCAGAGGCGTCCGGGGGCAGAGTTCACATCAGTGTTAATTTTTACTGTAGTGGTGACATCCTGCGCATCCTTACAATAACAGGTAGTTTAGAAACTCAATGGAGAAAAGGCAAGTAGATTTTTTTTAAACAAGCAACTGTTTGTCCACTTAAAGGCGGAGAGGACGTGAGTATTAACCCCTGTCCAAAGTACTGGGGCTCCTTGCATGAGTATAATCCCTCCCTGACGTAGTATAGGGTTAGTAGAAAAATATACTTTAAAATATTCCATTCATTAACCAACTGTAAAGTTGAATCATCAAATTTGTGTGGATAGGATTTCAACTAGAGAGGGTGTTTGGTCAACAGTGCACATTTTTGTTCACATTTCTATTTTTAACTTCTGTGATAAAGCCCTAACAGAAAAAAAACTGCCTGATCTAAGTTTAAAATATTTTCTGGTGCTTTTTGTGTACAAGCAGACCTAGATTTCTCCTTTCAGACATGCAGCGGTAGTGGCAGCGAGTACCCTTGATGAAAAGTGGAACATCACTATAGAAAAATAAAAAACAGTTTCTTCTTATCTTTGCAAACTTGTTCAGTTCTTTCATTCCTCTAGATATTTCTCGTCAGTTTTTATGAGAGGAGACGTGAAAAGAGAAGAGAGCCAGCTTCTGTAAAGTTGTCATCTCTAATACTCAGATGACAAGTTCTCTGCAGCTCTGGCCAGTAAAGCTCAGAGCAGTTAGCAGCATGGGATGATGGGTGATATGAAAAGGGTTCTTGGTCCCCTGTGCAGACTTCCTGCTCTGGGCCAATGAACCAAGGCAACACTAAGCACAGTGTCCAGGAACTGATCTGACCCTGAATGCATCTCTGACCTCCCTCGGTTGGCTGTGGCCCAATCTATGGATTGATTTGTATAATTGTTGCTATTTGTGCCACAGCATATTCTTCAGTGTCATATTTGTATGCAATTTGCCTAATATTGAAGAGTCATATCAACAAGTCTTAGCTTTGTAAAAAATAAAACTTTGTTGATGAGTTCCTAAAATCGTAGTTTATAACAAGAAATGACTACATTTGCCATCAAAGTACTCCTGCAGTTTTCCTGTCCATGAATAGTGGTAGAGCAAATGATACTTTCCCCGTATCTACTGTAATTCCAAGCATGAAATATAATTTAAACCAGTCAAACCATATAAAGCATTGGTCATGGTCACCTTTTCTAACCGATGTTGGCTTCTGTGTTGATTTTCTGTTATAACAACCAAGATATAATATACTGTGTATGCCTTTGGACTGTGTTAGTGCGTCTGTGCTAGAAAATAGATGTGGAGGAGACTTCAGAGTTTATTTAAGTGTCAGAAACACCAGGCAGAAGGTAGATGATGATTCACAGAGAGAAGAAGCCGCCTTCTGCTCGCCCTCTGTGGTTTCCTCTGAGATCTCATCCATGTGACAGAGAGAAACGGTGGATAATTTAACCAGCAGGCAACAGTTGAAAGGTGCCCAACTGCTGGTGACTCATGCAAACATACTGCCTTTACACGTCTGCTGGGATGGACATTTTGCCCATTTTTATAGAAGCAGAAGAAGAAGCAGTGGCTTTTTTCAACTTTATAACAGTGAAAGTAACAATGCACGACAGTTTTATATAAATAAAGGTGCCAGTGATTCAACCTGCAGGCGTTTCGTGAAAGCTTTTTACATTTGTGGTCTGAACACGCAGCGTCTGGTACTTCTTTCTCAGTAAAAACCTTCTGTCGTTTGAAAATGAGGCTCTAAACGTGTCTGGTTTGCTTGGGAAAAAAGAAGAAAGTTGCATAAGAAGTGATAGCAACAGGAATATATCACCATCCACAAAGAGTCAGACATCCCTTAAAAATACATCACAGTACAGCCTAATATCACCAAAGCAACAAGCAATACACAGGAAGACAAGGTTTATTCATCAGTTTTACTTAAAGTAATAATACAAGAATAGAAAATCAGCTGTTTGTAAAAACAATAACATAAATTAAACAAATAAACTACTTAATTCCTTTCCTTCTGACCGAACATGTTGGAAAATATTAAGTATAGGTAATACAACAACAATACATACACAGTGGGAATGTTTCTGTTATTGTTACATACATGTAACATAAGTATAACGGGAATCCAACCCAATCCTGCTACAAACCATTTAAAATCAACAGGAAACCTCACTTAATGCTATTGCTCTTAAGCATTCTCAATACTGTCAATGGTCTGTTTTGAGCAGAAAACATATTGCTTTTTAAAATTGTATTCTTTCCTCTTTAGTGGTGAAGCTTCGTTAGGACTTCGTCATAGGTTATTAGCATTTCCTCTGCAGTGTATAGACCATTGTTTCACGATCTTCACTCGCCCACATAGGGACCGGTTTCATCCTTTCAGATGCAACTGGTTTGAATGAAAATAGCCCCAAGGCAGAACGAAATCAGACCAGAAGTTATACATATGGTGCAATCGGTAGGCTACGACATGATTTCAGATGGAAGATTGACAGGGGAAAGAAAAAAATATTTTATATCCAGGTTTTTTTTCTCCAAACACGCTGATACGTTCTAATCAAGGAGCCTTCTCGTTTGCTTTGGAAACAAAACTACATCACAATCACTTTATCATGAAGCTAACCAGAGGTGGAGCTGTTGAATAAACAATACAATATCTCACAGAGATTACAGTTTGAAGTTGCCCGTGTGTTATTCTATAAAACTGGCTGCTTCGGCACAGCCACAGATGGAGACGTGTGCACTAGCCTCTGCTCAGATGAGGTAAGAATGCTGGGTACTTTTATCTAGGTAATAGTTGATATGGTAATAAATCAGTGTATCTTCTGTATATTCACAACCACTTGTACAAATGAGCTGATGATAAGCCGGTGTTCACCCACATTGGACGGCACAGAGCGTTCTCGTCCAGCAGACCTGTTTTCTGACACAGCAGCTCTGTGTGAAAGTCTTTGACAGGACAAACCCCTTGCACCTTTGTCTGAGAGTCGTCAGCTGACTTTGGCCGAGCTCTGACACATCCTGACGCTGTTTGCACAAGTCCCTGGCCACCTATGATTGATGACCCCTTATCTCCCCTGGTGAATCAGAGCCTTAATTGAGCATGGTTTTGTTACAGATCCCTTTTCCCCGTCCATGAAAGGCTTGGCCAGCGCTCCGGCTTCTCCCTCGCGATGAATGGCTGCATTCTGGGCCAGACCATGCTGTGGGCATGCCTTTGTCTCCCTGACGGATGGCTTTGGCTTGTTGATCGGCTTCCAGGAGATCGTTACCGACTGATGTGACGGAGCTGTTGACTGGCAGGCCCGGCCGCATCGCTGCCAGCACGGACAGCTGCAGAGCGCGGGGGGCAGCGTTTGAGCACGCTGACCTCCGCCTGGAGAGCTTAGGTGGCCCACTGCAGCAACCTCAGTTTTAAATGTTTTTTTCTGCTGCAGATGTGCCCCTGAGCAAGGCATTTATTTCTGAACAATTGGTGGAACTCAGATGTAAAGTTGCCTAACAAAAGGAAGCTTGGTAATTGTGGTCATGCAATGCTCAGTAGTCTTTTCTAGGGGGGCCTCCAGTTGGCAATCAGCCAAATCGATTTGCAGGGTGTATTAGATACACCCTTTTATCAGTATACTAGGCCCCAGTTTATTTCTGCACCTGATTTGGTGAACATACCAATTACTGGCATGTCATACCAGCCTAATATGGGAATGTGTATAGATGTTGCACAATTTGCACAAATAAAACACAAAGAGAGCAAATGACATGCAGTGCAGGAAGAGGCAGACACACACTGGGCTTATTTGTATCCAAATGTTAGAATTTCACAATGTTATACAGAACACAACATGATATAAAGAACATCATGGGAATTCATAATAGTGATGAATCAACACAGGAAAAATAACATGGGAAAAATCAATAAATATATCTAAAGAACAATACAGGAAATCTAGTTGCTAGGGAAGTGTCATAGTTGAATCATTTGATGAAGGAAAATGCCAAGGAGTTGCTGAATGCCTTATTGAAAAAGTTGTTCAAAGAGTTCTGGAAATCAGAGGCGGGAAGTTGGCTCTCAGTTCAAAGTGGAAATACACGGATTATTGTTTTGGATTTGACTGACCGCCACTGGAACACCTGGACTTTTGAATGAAGGAGCATGTTGTTTATTCCAATATTGCAACACGTTTTTGTTTTTTTTACAGTAAAGGGCGTCCAGTAAAAATGTAGTCCTGTATGTTTAGATGCTGGCAACAACATCTAGTGGGTTGAATAAAAAGTAGTTTATTCTTTCAATTCTCATTTTAAACAGGTTTTTTTTTTAACACAATTAACTTTTAAACATGGTCTTCAAGTAATTTCCAAGAAGTATTCTAATTTTAGAATAAGGTTTTATCGCAAACCTTTGTATGATGAGATTATACTGTCTTCTCTTTTCTTAAATGTAGAAAAGATTAGTAGAATGCTTTTTTCAATATGAAACTTTACAAATAATAAGCCCTAAAAAGTGGAAACGATTTTTGGATTCAGGCTGGCTGAGGCAGCACAGGCAGGACATAATTCAACTATTTCTATAGAAGTGTATACATGAGCATATATGTTTCCCAAAAGAGCAAATTAAAAGTAAGCTTACCTTAAATGAATAAAGGCTAAACATACATGATATGTTTATTTCATGGTGAGATGCGAGGCTATCAGAGAGTATGCACTGCTGTGTTTGTTGTTGTGGTTGGGTGGTGAGATTATTTGGGCAGGGAGGAGAAAGTGGCTGCCGCTGCACTTTTTAATTAGCTTCTGTTTCCAAGCTTTCGACCATGAGCTTTATTATTTGTTACTGCACAATAAAGCACTGTTCAGAGTTTATCTACGAAAAGCAAGAGCTAACCTTTCAAATCAGGGTCAACAAAAACTGTGTGTCTTTTCTAACAATGTGATAAAGGTCACAATCAGGGCTTCTTTGCATTTTCAGTTTTTACTGGAAGAACTACAGAAGCTTCTTCATTTCCCATTCATAAGCTTATCTGGTGCAACCGCCCACCTGGATAAACATTTCCTGCAAAACTCCTATTTTTTGTATCAACTCTGAATGTATTTAATGAAGCCAATTAAATATGTAAACTCTTAAAGAAAAATCTGAGAGTTTAGGTTAAATATGTCACTCTAAATGAACTTAAAGTTAAAGTCTGCTTAAGTTGCTTTTTTCTGTGCGTGTGTCAAACGCCTGCAATCTGACAAAATCCTTCAAATTGAGCTGGATTCAAGGCTGCTCGCGGAGGCAGTCGAAAGGACCAGGATGTCTCTTTTATGCACTTGCTTCTCTGGAAGTGAGGAGAGACGAAAGCCAGATTTGTCCTGCAGCACTGACCCTGCATGAACTCCCGAAATAACAGGAACTGATTCATTTTAATGCCTCTTTTTTCTCGCGGGCGCTTTCCTGAAAGAAAATCCCCGAATGGCAAACATTCTCAACACATATTTCCAACAGCCGGATGTTTAATGAGGCAGTTCAGGTTAAGATTCAGGTTAAGTGCTGAATGAATTACAGCAGCGGGAGCTCTCTGGAGACGTGACCGAACCACCCTCTGTTCATTAGCCGCTCTCTCCTCCAGCTAATCGATGCAGTAGAGAGGCTGAGATGCTGCTGCAGCCTCATGACTCAGGGAATTTTGTCTACAGCTCTGAGACAATCAAACACCTGTTGCAAGTAAAAGAAGAATAAAACACACTTTCATGCAAGTGAAAAGACATACTAAGAGAGGAAAAGGCAGAGTGGCAGAACTCTGCGGTGCTGTTGACGCATCTCTTTCATAAGCTTTTAGGTGGCTGTGACAGAAAGCAGACACACGTCCCCGAAAGCCAGCATCCCTGCTGCGGCACCATGGGAAAAAACAAAACCGTTTGATATTTAATCCAATGCCTGTTTAACAGTGATGTTTGCTCCATCTCTCACCTACAGTGTGAGTCACAATTCAAAACACACACATCTTTACACATCAGGGATCAAGTCGTGAACATAACATTGACATTCATCATCTTTTAACCCGTCATCAGAGTTACTGATTGGCACACACAGTGGTTGAAAAGCAACATTATCATTCATTTAGAGTTGTGTGGGTAAAACTACTAGATAAGATGAGATGAGTCAACTCCTGAGGGAAATATCAGATTCTTTAGCTTCCTATTGTTCGACTATGTTCATAAGCATAGTTGATCAGTCTATAGTTTGGTCCTAAGCCAGCTGAGTCTTTACAGCTTTTATACTGAAATCAGCTGCCTATGAGCTGAAACTTGGCACACATCTTTGTAAACACATTCATGTTTAATAAATTCTGTATTCAGATTACTTTGGTGACTTCTAAGACAAATAATCAGGTCAAAATCAAACATTTTACTTTGGCTTTAGACTACATACCAGCAAAGCTAATTACATTCCCATTAGCTGTACTTTCTGTTTTGTTTTGGTAAGCAAATGTTAGCATGCCTTTCACGATTAAACCAGATGGTGAACATGATAAACATGTCAAAAGCCACTGCACTGCTGCAGACTATTTGTATTGTTTTCACTTATAAGAGTTAAGGAACTGTCAAAATGATTTGAAAAAGAAGGTTCCCGGCAAACCTCTTAACTTCTAACAAGATGTCCAAGCTACCAAGAGACATTTCCAATTGAAGCCCAATGAAGAAACCACCGAATGAATCTTTTCTTTGCCTGACAGAAGAGAACACCGCTGTAAAATGTATTCACTAGGGCCCTGATAACAAACTGTGTTTTTATTTCAATCACAGCAACCAAAATCAGCTCCTGTGGGCCAGCGTAGATCTCATCCTGCTTCCCCCAAACCCTCCCACCACCTCCCTATTTCCCACTGCTGCAGTGAGCACCTGTCTCGCTAAAATCACAGCAGCGCACAGAGCCCCTCGTCTCAGGATCGTTAATATGCCGTGACTACGTACAGAACAGTTGTGCGTGTTAGTGTAAACATTACTTTTGGCAGGCAGCCATACCATCCTGCCATCCAACAGCTGAGGCTGAACAGAGGCAGAGCTGAGAAAGAGGCTTCTATCCGAGCCTGATGGAGAATCCATCACAGCTCTTTTCTTGGCCTCCTGTTTCTCAGACATGTCTATGTAAATTACATTTTCTCATGCACGGGGAAATCACTTGCTTATTGCTAACCCCCTGTTTAGCAGAGGTGTCATCACATGGGTCTGTGATGGGAAAATGGAGGAGATGTGAAGCTCAAAAATTGAACATTTGGGGAATGGGAAGTTATCAGGCTTATCACGACTAATTCGCCCGTATGAAGTGACAGAGTGGATATTTTAAAGGGGAGTTACAGTAGAGGAAGCACATTTGTTAAAACGTTCAGAAGTCTTGAGATTCCACATTTATTCTCATTGCTGTCAGAATCCCAATGTCTCTAAAGTCTCAGAAATGACATATTATCCAGAAATAGGGACATTAGAGTGTTGCGAGTAATCAGGGTTAGCTTCATGATGATTCTACACTATATAAGCTGCAAGGTACTCTGTACTCAATAGAAGCTTTTTAAGTTTAAAAACAAAGGCTACATGTTTTGATAAAAAGGTGAAATCTGAATCTAAAAACCAACAAATCAAAAACACACACATTGGGGTGAAATTAGATAAAGTTACAACTGATATATGCTTTGTTTTAACTGGTGTTTTTTTGTTACCATGTTGAGGGACACATGGCAACAAGGATGTTGTTTGGGCTGCGTAAGAAGAATGAACTGGAAATATAAACTTAATAGAAGGTTTTTTGTGAGCACACATTTATACTTAGCACATTTACTAAACTGTGCCCATGTGGTACTCCATGCTGATCCAAACAAACCATTAACACTTATAACAGCCATCCAACGCAGTACAGGAGAACCAACTGAGTTGTTAATCTTATACAGCCTCTTTGTCTCCACATGGAAAAAGAAATAAAAATTAAAAGTGTGTCCTCTTCTACACTGGAATGTGTGTAGATAATAAAGATTTAATATGTGAAGTTGGGGGGGGGGGCGTTCTGTGTGGCAGCGGCGGCCGTACATCCCCTCCTCTGCCTCAGTCCAAACAAAGCTTTCTGGGTACGGAGCTGAGGACCGTCTCCAGGAATAGCCCGATTCTGGCATCGCTCAAGGCCTTATAAAGCCAGGTACAGGGTCCGGATGCCAGGGATCGAGCTGTCTCTACGCTCGGACGCCAAAGACGAGCTGAGATACTGCAGGGTTGCTTTAGTCTGCACAGCCAAGCCATGTTTTCTCCCTCTACCCTCTCACACTTTGGCAGGAAGCTCTGTGATAGATCAGGACTCATCTCACACAAAGACGACCAGCTTGGTGTCTTTAGATTCACCGTAGATATCTCTGTGAGGACCCTTTTCGATGTAAGGCAGATATAAATGAATTCACCTTTACAGTACGTACTACATTTCTTCTTTCTGCTACCTGTGGTGGTAGAAAATAACTGGATTCCTGCTGTTGACTTCAGGCGAAAGAGTCACCTGTATTTAACTAGCAGGGATGGTTTACAACCTTCAAGTCTGTGGATCTGAAATGGGGGGGGAAGAAAACTATTCTTCATTAAAGATTTAAACTCTTTTGGTGACGCGTCGTTGAAAAATCCCCTTAACGTCTCCACTTGGGTTGATATGTGATGACCCTGCAGCCCATAGAAAATGAGTATGTTTCCAAGAGTTTATTTTTATGTACAGTATGCTTTCTTTGTAAAAATGTTAGGCCTAGTCCACACGTACACAACACATTGTTTTTTCAAGGCCCTCCCATTTGACATTCCTGCCCTCCCCCAATAAACAAGTTTTATTTTATTTATACAGATTTAAAAAATATATTTTTACATTTTCTTAAATTATAAATAAACTCTGAACTGTATAAGGCTATGATGTATGTGACGCCAGATAGTAATATAAGAGTAATAAATAAAAAACAGGTATGACACTATATGACAGTAAAACAAGAATACAGTTTAAAAGGGGAGTGATTTGTAAAATATCCATAAAGAAAAAGTAAATCTGTTTACATTGCATTTAGCTGACGCTTTTATCCAAAGCCACTTACAATAAGTGCGTTAGACCAACAAGATAAAACCTTGAAGAAAACAGAATCATATAAGTACATCAGGTTTCATAGAGCTAAAACATTTCAAGTGCTACTCAACTGGTTTTCGATAAGCCAGTTTACAGTTCTGTTTCATATGGGTGTTGAGAGATGTATCCATAGATCTCTTAATGTTGCTTTCAAAGTGCACCAGATTGATGCTTTTAACTTCAATATAAAACAAAAAATCTTCCCCGGGACCCCCCTAGAGGAGGTGAGGTCCACCCCCCACTTGTAAAAATAGCACTTTACCCCTGCTTACACCTATATGCCGTGAGCTGATTATCGAGCCTTCATTGTAACAGTCGTGGGTGTACTGTGTATGTGTGTGTGGGGATTGTTGCAAGGCAAGGCAAGTTTATTTATATAGCACTTTTCAACACAAGGCAATTCAAAGTGCTTTACAAAAAATGAAAGACATTAAGAAAATGGCATTTAAAATCAGTCATTAAAAAGAAAAGCTAATAAAATAAACATTAAAAGAAAAAATACATGGATAAAAGTTACAGTGCAGTCTAAGATATGAATAGTTCAAGACTACTTCAGTAACGAAAATAATCCAACCTTCGTATGGTAACAATTGTTCTCACAAAAATTCCGTTTTGTAGTCTAGTTCGCTCTTTCCCGTATATTACCTGGTTTACAACCCGCGCCGACACATAAGAGCTTCGTCTATAGACCCACCATTTGTTCCCAACAACAAGAGACTGGATACACAGTCAAACGTAGTAAAAGTCGAGGCCAAGTTCAGCAGTAACACCGTAGACCGACACTCTCTCTTCAGAGGACACATTTCATTCAAAGATGGAGCCTCCGGTTCCGAACAAAATTGATACTGCCTTTCCAACCACCGGCATCTCCTAATGTTCTCGAGTCAGGCGCCAGAGCTTGGTTGATGACGAAGACACGATCTACAAGACGAGCCTAAGACTTTTTGAGTATACAGCAATAAGAGGTGTCGAGACAGACAAGTCAGAGGTACTCCGACCATGTCTGGGCCGCGGGTCTATGTTTGATTGTCTCCTCCGGAATTACTAAAGGTACCCTCCCGTGTGTTTTGGCGGTACATGGGCACCGGTCACAGGGCGCGGTCTCTAAAAGAAAACCCCCACGACACCCCATCGAACGCAAAGTATCTCCCCCACGGGTGTTCAATGTTATCGATACGCCTACTGTGTGTGTTACATGCATTGTATAAAAGTGTGTCCTCTGATACGAGGTTAAGTTTGTGACTCATTCACGTACTTTGTTTAGTTACTGACTACACCAGGTCTTGAAAAGAGGTTAATTTGTTTCTAATTTGACCTCCATTACACCAAAAAACCTCGGTTCCGGTCTTGCATATTTCAATCGCGACTCGAAGTCAGACGTTACAAGGTTTTTGTTGTCTATTTCCGTTCTTTAGATCCACATCAGTACCCTGAGACTGGACTCAAAGTTGTCAGTGTAATTTTGTCAATGTTTAGTCGGATTGATAGTGGATTTCTGTTCTTGTATAGATCAATGTTCTGATTACAGTGTCGTCCTAAACAGAACAGGTACGAAAATAGAAGTCATCTGACCTGATGACATTACCACAAAGAAGTGTCCAGAGGTATTTTTTAGATAATCTTCCGACGCGACTAAGCTCTTGTCGCGACGAGCTCAGGGAGGACTGGTGATTCTTTCACCTAGGTAGTGAAGGTCAAGACTTCAGAAATGTTGACGAAGGACACCACATGTTTCTTATCATAAAGTTCTTATGACGACGACCAAATATTTTCGTGACTTACCAAAGCCGGGTTTTATGTAAAGACTAAGACGACGAGTAATACTTGGTAGGGCCTAGAAGAGTCCAGAAGTCCCTGACCAGTCGAAAGACAGGGGTCTCGAGGCTTGATTTGTTGCACCACTTCGTCGCAACATCAATAATACGGAGGTTTATAGACCTTGTTTGAGGGTCTTTGGACGCCCCAGGCGACGTTGAGAGTGATGAAAATTTAGGTCGATTTCTGAAAAGAAAAACGGCCGA
>NW_011357369.1:4378351-4378579 GCF_000735185.1 Notothenia coriiceps
CCCCACAGCACTCCCAAAAGAAAATCTCTGGCGCTGCCACTATGGGCTAAGCCCCGAATGTTTCCTGGTCCAGGAAACGCCCCTGGTGTATATTGCACATTATAAAACGGACAAGTCAAATCAAGCAATCTGATTGGTTATTAGCCGTGATATACTGAGCAGGGGCGCAGCTGCCCTGTGTCAGGGGGGTATGCAGCAACAATTTTGGCGCCCCCCCCCAAAAATTTT
>NW_011357369.1:4378624-4390087 GCF_000735185.1 Notothenia coriiceps
TCTGGTGACCTTACCTTACCGACGCATGTCACATCTCTACTCCAAATTATGTTTAAACCTCACCAAAGATTAAAAAGGTCTCGACATATATATGTATATGTCGTTACTATAAATAAAGTTTCGGCGTAACGGGACGTCGAATAAACGTGTTCGTTGAATACATGAAGGTATTAAAAACAACTGAACTGCTGAAACAATTTCATAACATTCATCTGCTACTTAGTAATTATTTATCTATTATCTAATATATCATTCCAATAACTTGTATATAGACTCGTATTGCACTATTCCACTTTTTTTAAAACTATTTTTCTTTTTTGTATTACTTTTAATATAATATATTTTAATATTGTTTTAATATTGTCTGCTTATCTGTATTATTGTGTTGAATTGTTTGAGAAGCCTCTGAACTAAGATTTTCAACGACATAATTACTCTGTAGTTATGTTAGTTTGACAGTAAATAACCTTGAACCATGAACCTTGAACCTTGAACCTTGAACCATTTATGCAACCAACCGTTCACAACTTGTTCTTCCAAGAGGGTCGGTCCTAACGATTTGCTCTTTTTAGTTGTGTGTGGTTGATTTGGTTGCCTTATTTCGGAATGTCAAATAAATCTAAAATAAATGTCAATGACAAAGGAGAGAAACATCAAGTAGGACAACAGAGAAGGAATCATTTCCCATTGGCATTCGTGAAATTACAACATAGAAAACACAGTATACTCCAAAGTGAGAAGGTTAGAAGGTGGCAGTATAACAAGACAGACTAATTCATGTATAAACACAATTAAACACTTATTGTTAAAACAAGCAAAGCGTAAAAGTATATTCAGTGGAAACACTCCGGTTTCCAGTCTATCTGAATAACATCAAATAAATCAAAGAGCCTAAGAAAAAAACATCATCTTTTTTTAACCTTGCCTTGTTGTCTTTGATGATACAGCCATGTTGTTTCTCCAGCCAGCCTTGCCCAACACGGCGTCCCTCAGCGCGCCGCTCCAATCCCTGACTTGTCAGCAGACACCTAGGAAAACACAAGTGGAGCCTCGCGTAAGTGCTCCATCAGGCGCACTGTATCCAAACAATTCAGCTCTAATCTGCAGAGCATGTTCTATCAATCAGGCTGTCATGTGCTGATAGTGAGTGTCAGACAACACAAGAGGCTGAAGATGAACAAAGCACTTCTGACCCACTTCCAGTCAAAACACATTTATTGAGAAGGTGCTTTTGAAAAAAAAAATGAAGGTGATGAAAGACATCAGTACAGATTCAAACCAACACTTTTTACATTTTCAAGATATGAGGCCAAATGTTGTGATGTGTGTGTGATGTTGTGTAAATGTCTGTGTGGGCCTTCAAGGTCTGCTCCTTTGTTTTCTTTGTAACCTAGGAGACATTAAGGCTGTTTGAAATTAAGTATGACTTTTCTTCTTCGTCAACAAGGCCTATTAGATCATAGCTGCATATAATAGTGTTAAGGTGTTATGTTAAGAGAGACATGTTGAAATTCATTTAAAACCTCCATCATTATCATCTGAAGGAAGGGATTATGGTTTCAAAGAATAAATACAGCCCACCTGGGAGCTGGAGACCGTGGCGCCAGATTTTATATGATGTGTTCAACTTTGTGGCAATACAGATTCCTCAGATTATTTTCAATAAAATGAAAGAATAGACTGGGAAACATCTCTGAATTAAGTGCCTTCAAAATGGATAACACCAATTAAGACATCTGTCTTCAAACTGTTTTTAACCTCAATTTGGCTCGATAATCCTCAAAATCAGCATCAAACAAATTTAAGAAAGTAAAGGAGTCCCTAACCTGTCTCAAAATCTGAATTGTCTAGGGGACAATATCTGACAGAAATCTGGGGTTCCAATTTTTTCTACCTCTCTTAAACCCCAAAGAAAGGTGTCGTCACACTAGGGCTGCTCAATTAATCGTATTTTAATCGCAATTACGATGATGGCTTGCAACGATTATGAAAACAACGTGATCAAAATAAAACGATTATTTTTTTATTATTATTATTACTTTTTTTAATTTGTTTTTCAGTTGAATTATACTTAAAGTTCAGGGTAATCAACTGTTAAAAACATACTGTTCACATTTTCTCCAATAAATTGATGTTTTCAAAGTAAATGGATAGTCGTTTCTAATAATCGTGATATCAATTATTGACCCAAATAATTATGATTCTTGCCATAATCGAGCAGCCCTACGTCACACTCTGATTGGCCAATAGGGGAATGGCACCAAGCTGCTCCAAATGTCTAATTATAAGCCAGTCTCCACACCCTGTGCAACAGGTGATCTCAATAACCTCCAATCAACTCAGGGGAATTGTGACATTCAGCAAGATACATTGGGAAAAGGGAAATAAGAACAAATACTGAAGAATGAAAATGTAAACCTATACAAACAGTATACAAGGCAGTGAAACACAACAGAGAAGTGAAAGAAAAGGATATTTAATGTAATTCCACATCAAGGTTAAGGTTTACAATTTGTAGTGTCTTTCTGGAGTGACACAAGTTGTACACAGCCAAACTAGAAAATGCATATTATGCTGGAATTAATAGGCAAAAACATTTGAATGTACTCAATTTGAATGGAGTGTTAAACTTGTTGCAAATTGAAATAACTCAATTTAACGCAATTCTTTTTTTTCCATTAATATTTCTATTTACATGCTATGGAGCACATTTTTTTTAATAATGACCAAGGACCCCCTTGCCCCTACATTACATTTTGCTGCGAGAGTTTACCCTTCTGTTTTCAATGTCAAACCGTTTTGTTGCTTAAAGAGATGCGTGTTTGTGNTTCCACATCAAGGTTAAGGTTTACAATTTGTAGTGTCTTTCTGGAGTGACACAAGTTGTACACAGCCAAACTAGAAAATGCATATTATGCTGGAATTAATCGGCAAAAACATTTGAATTTACTCAATTTGAATGGAGTATTAAACTTGTTGCAAATTGAAATAACTTTTTTTCCATTAATATTTCTATTTACATGCTATGGAGCACATACTTTTTTTTATAATGACCAAGGACCCCTTTGCCCCTACATTACATTTTGCTGCGAGAGTTTACCCTTCTGTTTTCAATGTCAAACCGTTTTGTTGCTTAAAGAGATGCGTGTTTGTGGTTAGGTATATAGACTATTTTCTTTAGATTTTGGCAGAAACGACTCATACAAATCACACGGCTGGCTAAATTCACCCTAAAGATGGCTAAATAGGAATTGTGTAGGAATAGTTTGGTAAATCAGTTTTGAAGTATTGCCTATTTGGTTTCAGAACATTGCATATCATGTAAGCAAGTGCAGTGAAAAACACAAATATATCACACACAGTTGCATCACTTGTTAGTTGCCAAATTGTCGGTAAGACACACTAATCTACTGAAAATAAAATGAAAGTTCTCCAGGGGATTTCCGTCAAATCCAATGAAAGGGATTCATTAATTCAAAATAATTGATCCCCTTTATGTTGTGATCCAGCAGTTGAGTGAATGGGGTTTGCTGATCGGTGTGCTGTGATCCTGGGGGGGAACGGAGCTTTGCGGGTCAGGAGTGAAAGGGACAGTTGTCTCATTGTGTTTGTAACTGTTGGACAGACAAATCCCCAAACACTGAGAGGTCGCAGATGCAGCTAGTTGAGGAACGCTCCCTCTTCATCCCTGGATTAACCCCCACATACAAATCAGAGGTTATCTGCTGCGAGTAAAGAGCAGGATGATGATACGAGATACACACACACACACACACACACACACACACACACACACACACACACACACACACACACACACACACACACACACACACACACACACACACACACACACACACACACACACACACACACACACACACACACACACACACACACACACACACACACACACACACACACACACACACACACACACACACACATTCCTCCAAGCAACCACACTCCCACACACAGCCACTTAATTCCCGGGCTACAGTGTGTGATCACACCACCTCCATCAGCGTCAGCTCAGAGTGCCGTGACGTCACTGATAAGTCTGATTGATCTGAACCCTGCAGAGGATAAACATCTGTAACCTGGGTTAGAAACACAAGGTTTGCAGTAATGCCATTTTGCAGGCAGTTCAACCCTTCTCACACTACAGAGTATGGTGGGAGCAAAAAGGAACAGATGAGAGAAATGGTCCCTTTGGACGAGAATGATCCTTTCAAAGTGCAGGACAGTCATTGGTCTGTGGATGCTTAAATGAACGTATTCCAAACATATTGATTTTTACATTGCATTGACATTAAATTGACACAAGGCAATCAAAGGTCAACAAATTAAAGTCCAACTATTATCAAATCAGCTGATGAAAAACCTAACCCTACAGTAAATATCCAAGTTATGCAAGTGTAACCGGTGTCGATTAGCGGTGTCTGCGTTGTGTTTTGTTTCGTTGATGGATGAGACCCGAGCCAGCAGTTAAGCTGATCACCGTTTATTCTCTGACTGACACTGATACAACAAATCAGTCTTAAATTGGTTTTCCCCCACACTGCCTCTTCTCACGTGAAAAACATTCACAAAAAGTGAAGAGAAGTCCCCACAAAAATATCTTCTGAGTACAGTGACTGAATTTTGGAGGTTCCGCCCACTGATTTCAGACCTAGTCAGGTATTGAACGTTTAATAAATGAAGAATACAGAATTATTAAATACAAAACACAGAATTTGTGTGATTATACTAAATGATTTACAAATAAATATTTAACACTAAAGACCACTGCATATTTACAACTGTTACACAAGAATTGTAATTCTCATACCAAATTATAGTGATCATTAAAAGTTGAATATATTCTTTCAATGCATAACAGTATGCAAATATGAAAAGATTGATCCGCCAGCTCCTCTGAAAAACAATATTTAAAGGAGGAAACAGAAGGGCGAGAGATACAACGAATATTATGTGCATGGTAATTGTGTTTTTGAGATGAAAAATGGGGATACAAATCTAATCCTATATGCATACCATTGGCTGGATGTCTTGGCATACAAAGTAAGTGACATCAGAGATACTCCAATCCTATCATCTAACCCTAACCCTCTCTGTAGTTTGACCTATATATCTTACTTACTTTCCCTGAAGCTTTAAACTCATACTGGTCCTCTTCTGTTCTCTAATCAAACTACTGTTCAAGGTATATCAAAAAGCTTTGACACTGGAGAAAGTTGTTGTAATGAGTCATAGTACTGGGATCAAATGGGTCACTTTGGAAAAGACTTATTGGTTAGTGTGTTGCGCTTATTTCAGTTTTATAAATCTAATAGAAATCAAATGTTTTTAAACAACCAGCTAACAAGTTGATGATGATACAGTAAGCCTCAGTCCGGAAAAGGGTACATATTTGGGGTTAGGCTTTAAGACTTGTTTTACGCTCAATTATTATTTGTTTGATAATCAGGGTTAGTCCCTCTGGATTTTAGCCTTTGCAGACCTTTTACATGCACAAACACCTATAACACACTACAGGAAAGAGAAGACCCCAAAAAGCATAATAGGGCCCCTTTAACTATCCATAGCCGATTAATTCTAAGATTGAATTTTTGTGAATATCTGGACTACAAATACTTACTAAGGCCGTCTACAGTATACCAATCTGAATGTATATGCTGTCCCGTTGCCTACATTACACTGCGTCAAATGCTGGCATTACCTTCCAAAAGAATAGACCTATACTCTGCTATGTCACATGAAAATGTGAGACTAAGAATGGTGTGACACAAGTTGTTGTTGTTTTTACTTATTTTCCTCTTCATTGGATGTTATTACCCACAATGTGTTCCCCTATTCCTCTAACCATGCTTGTGCAGAAGCCATTACATGTACTGTGATGGAGGCTCTTATAACTTGAAACCTCTGTATCCTCAATCAGTCACATTCTCACCAGACGGAGACTGCAGAGACCTCCAGCTGTACGGTAACTACTATGTATGCTGAGGACAGCCGCTACCTGAACCCCTTAGGCATCACACTGAAGTGATGTAAGGGCTAATTGTCAGAGCTGTAGTGATTCAGGTTCTACACCACATTGTGTCTTTGTGTCAGAATCTGACACCGAGTTGGATATGTCTTTAATTTTAGTAGTTTGAGAAGAACTCTCTTTCTATCTCCCCCCAATTACAATTCTCTGCTATTCTGTTCCCCTGACAGCCATCCGATTATATATTTTTTAAAACCTTTTTCGGCAAACTCATCTCTTGCCTTGTCTTCTCTGAAGTGCATTAAGCCTAAGAGTTTTGCACGGCTGCAGAGGCGCTTGGTTAATCAAAAATAAGCCTTCACATGCCAACGCTGACCCGGAGCTCTATGAATAGAAACACCTATATCCTAAGTGATGCCGCTGATTGTTGGCAAGGAAATTGAGGGCGAATGCTCGTTTGCAGGAATTCCCCAAACTCTCCCGCTACCTCGTTTCTCCCAGTGAGAATAAAATGAATTAGAGCCTGTTTTCATCCCTGCTTTCTTTCTTTAATTCAGAAACCAATTACTTCAGATTTTCCACTTCAGGAGAGAAAAAAATGGAACAAGAGACAGTCAGAGACGCAAGAAAAGGCACAAAGACAATCGTTCTTGGACTTAGATTCATATATGGAGATGCCAGTGAGAAAAAAAACGTGTCTCTGTTCCCTCGCTTCATGTACTCTGCACCCTGGATGGCAAAATTGCATGATGAAATATCTACCAGCAAAAGATTGTACCCACAATGCAGCAATAAGTGTATCCAAAATAAATTAATTCCTGATTGAAATCGCATACTTATTGTGCCTCCATTAAAAATGCATATGTTATCCTACTGTTTAACTAAATAGCTTGTGCTGCTGTTCTTTATACGCCCATTGAGAATATGATCACCAGTTCTTCTTTGATTTCACTATAATGGGGTTGCTTACACTCATCGCAGCTGCTGTGTTTTTATGATTCTGTATCTGCAGAATAGGCACAAAAAAACCCACTGTTACATTATGTATGAAGGCAGGAGAGGATAGACATCTAACATTACTCCGAGATGAAATATCCTCTCAGGCGTCCGCCCCTCTCTGACCCTGTGATCTACAGTAGGAAACCCCAAACTCTCATCTCTTCTCTGTTCTCATCCATCCCCCTTTCTCCCTGCCTCCTCTCCACAGCTGGAGACGAGCAGAGAAACGTTTCTCTGCTGCTGCTGCTTTGGTTCACATTTGCCTAAGAGCACTTGACGAGGAAATTACACAAGTACAAGGAAACTGCAGTTCTCTTAAGCCGCTCAGGTGCTCAAAAAAGCATATTGGATTCATACTTAGAATTTAAAACCTGAGGGGTTTCTTTGGAGGAGCTCAACTCGATTTATTTCTCTTCGATAGCAGAAAAAATATGTGATGGTGTGTTACTTGACAACTTACTTGTAATACCATTCTGGCTACATATCATACAGTATCTCTCTATAAAGATATTAAGCATTGTGGCATGTATACTTAAGATTTTAAATAAATCAAAGCTTGGTTTTTATAATTATAATGGTTATAGACACAGAGTGGATACAAATCGAGAAAAAAAATGTGTCAATGCAGTTCATTATATTTTCCTGTATTTTGTGTCCAATCAACATGGGAAGAAACTACAAATCAATGTTAATGTCTTCTAGTACAAGAGGTTAAGAAGCTACTCCAACATTTTATTTTAGAAAGAATACATTTGAGACTAAATAAGTTCTCCGTAGAGGTAATGCGATTAATTTAATAGATGGATGGATATACAGATAGTCGATTGATGGTGTACTATGTGTCATTGTTTCTCTCGTTCTTCCTATTTTCATCAATAGGATGTACAGCTGAGTGCTGTGGAGGAGGCCCTTCAGTGCCAGTCTGATATTAGGACTCGTTCCCAGAAACTGAGACCTAATGTACAGCTGGCAGCGAGGCGGGGTTGTTCTGCAGATAATTGGATATTGTTCTTTGTCAGTGATTGTGGGGGAAATGGAGAGAGGCGGCGCAGCAGTATCACAGTTGCAGCCTGTCCCTCAACTAAATTACTTCATCTAGTAACTTTGTGTAAGGGGGGCAAAATGAGGTTTAGGGAATTGAGGAAAGTTTCCCCACTCTTGTCAGCTGTGGTCAGAGGATCAAGCACACAAAGGGGCATACTTTAAGTCTGTAAATGCATCCAGAAGACTACAGTCAACAATCTCCGACTATTTCAGAGGCTAGTTTACACTTTAAACACAGCACAGCTGAGGCTTATTGGAATGACATTAGTTTTGCAGGTATTTGGTCACAAACCAAAGTATTGGACACATTTAACTTTTACAAAAGGAGAAGTCAGAGGTTGACCAATTTTTTTTAAATGTAACCAAAGGGAACGTGAAAGTCTGAACCAACATTTGTCCCAATTCATTTGGTAGTTGTTTATTCTGGAGAAGTGTAAAGTTTGATGTGCTGGTGGTGTTTTAGGGAAAGTCAGGGGATCGTCAAAGTCACAAACATAATTTGAGCACCAAGTATATATTTAAGAAGATGTATGAAAAAAACATCTAGCTTTTTAAGATTTCATTGTGTACCAAGTTGGTAGCCCAACAAATACCACACGGACGCCTGGTCAAGCCCTACTGCAGCTTTTCAATGGCCACCAGTGGATAAATAGGACTTCTCACAGTGAGACTGCAAGTATCGGTATTAGATTACTCTGGGACCAAACTAAAGACCTGCTAATGCTTAATCTGTATACCCAAGTTAAGAACATCTATTTATTTATTGTCTTTGAGTGACAACAACTGATAAAAGGACATTCCAGACGACTTTATCCAGACCTTTTGCCAGCCTCCAAGATGAGGGGGTTTATTCTGCTTCAGTAAATCAGGACTAGGACTAAAGATAGGAGGGTGCAAGGTCAGTGATCCCCTGCCCCTGGACCTTTGGGCATTCCTAAAGCCTGATGCTCTTTGCTACATTAAGATGAAGGCTGAACTCAGTTAAGCCCAGTGTTCAAGGTAAACCCTTCTGTAGAAGAAGAGGATAAGGCCAGTTAGGCAGGGGACCAGGCCGTTAGAGAGGAGAAATGTTTAATGAACAGCTGAGGAATTACAAACTCTGACACGAGAGAATATTGAGAATCTGAAGCTAAATAAAGCTTCTGACTATTACTGCAATTTTTGGGGGGATTCCTATACAAATTCATACTATAGTTAATGATGCAACAGCAGTCTTAGCGAACAAATACATTTCTGTGAAAACTTTACTTGATGCAGAATATCAAATTTGTATCTGCCAACAGTAAGTTGAGTAAATGAAAGTGGGTCAGGTCATTTTGGAATGAGAATATTTCAGAGGCATATGGATGGAAGAGCCAGGAGAGTTTACTGTGAATCTTATATATGTGAATTTGAAATATGGAACTAATAGGATCATTTCGTAACCTTTATTTATAAGGGAAAGGGCTGCTGAGCAAGGTTTTTCTCCGATAAGCTTTTATATTTGCGTGTCAATGAAAATGGTTTCAAATCCAGTCCAGGACCAGCACATCCTCATGTCAGCCTCTTACTGGGAATTGTAAAGAATTTCATTTTTTTATAGGCTCAAATATTTCCACATTGGCATCATTAATCCTGGAAGTATGTCCACCCTAGCAGTAAATATGGCAGCAAATCCACAAACTGTGTGATTATCATTATACATTCCCACTAGTTAACATTTGAATGCTTCCAAGTCGAATCAACAAAACATAATTCATGTCGTCCACGCCTTCATATATCATGCAAGTCTGTAACCACCGTCATCTTTTAGGGCTTTCTGGTAAACAACTTTGAAATTAATATAGGAAAAGAGTTAGACAAGGTTAAGTTTAAAACTTCCCAAAGCCAAACGCTAGACAATTTTGAGGGACAATTTTGTTTAATCCAATTTAAGTGTTATGAACAAAAGTCTGTCTGACAAAATGTACACCCTGTGGGACAAACAATTCATGACAAGACATCACTACTGCACTTCAAGTACAGCTCAAATTGCAACCTTAAGATATTACAGATAATTTTTCGTCCAAAAACAGACATGAAGTAAGAGTATTCTTAACGATGAATGCTTGAGTTCTCACACCATTGTTGAATTACAAAAATTAGACACTCTAATTAAGTTAAGATAAGCATTCCTTCATGTTACTTGGCAAAAATACAACCTCCCCTTGGGATGTGGTCCGTGTTTTTCATCAGAATGTTGTGTTGGACATCCAAGTGTCAGCTCCAGGAATGCTGAAGCCACAGACCCACAAACAATGCTGAGACGATAAATAAATGGAATAGCTCTGAAACCTCGAGCAGCCCAGAGGTCCATTTGGGTGATTTTATCCCTGCAGTCGAAGGCCTGGGGAAGTTAATTGAAGCAATATAAATGTGTTGGACTACCACAAACTGACCTGGAATGCGATGTAATTGTAGTTTACAGTTGGCACTTCATGCAGCCATGCAATGATGTGCGAGTCAGAAAGATTATTGGCAGACCAGGAGTGGAGTTCCAATTTCAGAGAAACTAGACAACTGTAATTTTCTCCCAATAACTCAAACTATATCCAAATGAAATATGTTTTCAAAAATGATTTGTATTATAAACTCAACAAACATTTCTGATAATCCAGTTGCGGGACCACGTCCTAGAGATGGATATTTGCAACACAACTTGTGAAATAAAGGTTTTAAGTTGGTGCTTCTCACTGCAAACGATGGTTCAACGGAGTCACAGACCAACGCTTTGGCAGGGGCAGTTGTTGTCTTCATACAGATGCATAGAGAAAATGTCAGCATCTGTATGAGATGCAACGGTCTTTCCACTTACTCCTTTCCTGAAGTGTGTTATATAGACAACAGAGCCGGCCATAAGCAATCAGAGCAGGGAAATAGATCTCTGGTTTCAGACAGAATAAGAACTAAGCCTTTATTAATTAAAGAAAGGCTCATGATCAACATCTTTCAGAGAGAAAGGAAAGGATAAAAAAGATATGAACACACACACACACACACACACACACACACACACCAGTGGCGAGCCGTCAGAGCCCTCTAGGCCCTCTCAAAGGCCCTAAGATATTCTAAAAAATAATATTTGAAAACATTTAAAAAAACATTTATTTTTAAATATTATTTATTTTTAATATTCTTGATTTAATTGTATTTAAAATAACATTTCCAAAGAAATAAATCCTTCGAATCTGCCTGTTCAGTTTCTGTTGGAATGTGAATCGTAAAACAAAAAAAACAGTATTTCAGGGCTTTTATTTTCGGGTGGGTAAATCTCCCTTCTATACTACACCAGTTAACATGACAGTAAACTGTAATGAGAAGCAACTCAATGACATCGCCCGGGACGACACTTTAAGTATCGTCCTGGTGGTTAGTCGAGGATAGAAGTGTCACTTCGAGCGTCTCTGCTCAAG
>NW_011357369.1:4390132-4394311 GCF_000735185.1 Notothenia coriiceps
ACGTGCGCGACGAATTCAGAACCGGACGGGGAGGATATAGACCAATTCGAATTTTGTCGTTATAAATTAAAATGAGACTCGAAATAAAATTACTGATAAAAAAGGTACGTGCGTAAAAATTCGGCGAACAAGTATTAACAGCGAAAAAAATATATTTTCAAAAAAGTTGGGACCGGTTCTTTTCGGACGTACCGACCTACGAGCTTATACCGAACGGTTAATCTATAATAGAATAAAAATTACTTTGAAGTCACTCTCGACACACCTCATAAATAATCGCTTGCCGGTTCTTAGGATGACATCTTAGCAATTTAATAATTAATAATGATAAAGACTTACTTAGACTCGGTAATAAAGTGTACAATTCAAATAATCTCATTTAATCCGACACTGTGTGCTCCGTCTTAAACCGTGAGTGACCCGTTGTCCGGACCGATCACTATTTGTCCCTAATAGTAGTTAAAAAAAAAATTACACCAGTTTAATGAAAAACCAGGATTTTTTTTTCTCTTGGTATGAAGAAGTGTCTGTGACCGTTACAAACTTAGTGATATACGCGAGGTTTTTACATCCGGAGTAATATCGGATTGTGCGAGGCGTGGATAACCAGACTCTACCGTGTATTCCACTTCAATCTAAACAACTGTCTTGCGGTATGGAGAAATACACCGGATCACCAAAACCCACACCACCGAGAGTCTACACAACATTCCGTCACTCGGACCAGCAAATGCAAACCCCGTATTTATTCGCCTCCTGCTCACCCTTCGGACTTAGTTCACTCTCGGGGCAGATGACCACTCCCTCAACGCACAGATACGAACCCACAGCACCCGGACTCCACAGCACAGCACTTCCCATTTACTCAAAAAGTTTTCGGTGAGTACGTCTCTTTTTTCACATTTCGTATTCTCTTTTCCTGCGAAGATTACAATAACCTAAAGTTCGTAACCAAGACCTCGTAACATGAGAGAATTTTTTACAAAGAGTCTGAGGTATACGTCAACAACTACAAGAACAAGAACAGTATATACACGTTTTGTGATAAAAGTTAACAAACTTGGTCGGGTTGCAAGTCTTTAATCTAATTTCGACTAGTAAAACATTAGATGTTATAAACAAAGGATATTCGTAGGGTACCTATATTGTGATGAACACAACTGCTGGGGACGTACAACGTTCATATTTACTCCCTCGTCCATTGCTGTTAGTAAAACTAGTCTGACGGTTGACTGGTTTGCAGACATAGTATCGGTTTCAGGGTGCTATTCCTTTGTGTCAGCAACATTTAACCTTTATTTCAAGACACACGCCGACACCGCGTTATAAATATTCAGTTCTGATATTCCGAAAATAAACGTTACTAATTAGTATATTAATTTTATTAATATATTAATGTCTGTTTGTTTTCAGTCCTAAACAATTCCTTACAACAATAGAACCGGAGTACTTCCTGCATATAGCGTGAATTACATAAAAGCAGTACTTAAATATAAAAAAATCTATTTGTACAATACATAAGTGAAACTTCCGTCACAGTCATCAAACAGATTGACACAAAAGGTGCATTGAGGATTCTCTGTGTCACATTTGGTGGGCTTATTTGGATCTTAATTTAGAAAAACCCAACATTATACAGCTGGACAACCTAGCATTTATAATAGAAAGATTTAGGCCGAGTTAAAATGTGCAAAAATACAGCTGAGACAAATGAGATCAGGGCAAAAGCAGACATAAGATAAAGCCTGGCAATGTCTTTGTGTAATCTAGAAAATGCATGATTTAACTGTTGCACAATGTGGTAAAACAGTTGTTGATACATACCTTCGAAATTTGTAAAAATCGGTGTCTCTAAAAATCCCCAAAATGTGTCTTTTGAATTGTTGTTCTAAATTAAACCCCACATGAAGTACAAAGCAATAGCATGGTAAATGAAGTCTACTGGCAGGCTGACGTCTCACTCTCTGTGTCTCTTTTGGTGGGAACGTCTTCATTTTGAGGGAAGCTGTTACACAGCAGGCTCATTCACTCTAGCCTCAATGGGACACGCATAACAATGGGTGTGATCAATGTACGCAGAGCCAACAAGGAACAGATAAGGAGTTTCTCAAGGATCAAGAAGCCTACTTTGTTATTGATACTGCCCTGAGGAACCGCTTTTGGAAACAATGCCTGAATAATCTGATAGACCAGCATTCACCAAACTCTTTCTGCAGATTATCCCCTTTAGGCGTCAGATTGTGGCTCTTAAAGCAGTCAGTGAGATGTTCAAAGTGCAAACTGAGCTCTATCTACATCAACATTGACAAAGATCTGATGTTTTCTCATCAGTGTGAACATGCAAAGTTGCTAAGAATCAATTCCAATCTGGGCTACATGGAAATATGTCACTAAATCTGTTGCCAAGGCCTGGAAATTACATGCTTGTTGTATTTAAATGCAATCACTGCCATGACAATAAGTTGTAATTTTGGCACCACATCAGCTTGGCAGAGCAAACTGTTGCACGGAGGAAATTAAGACACAACACGGAGAGACAGCCAAATAGCTGCCTTAACTGGTGTGTAGAGATGCATTTCATTTAGTCAAAACTCTCTAGCTGATATCAGAATGTTCCCAAGAGATGCATGCTAAAATCAACTACCACTCATATCTAGTAATATCATATTTTCACATAGGCAGTATGTATGTAATCTAAAAAAGCCTCAGGAATGTGCCATGCATCCACAGACATTCTGATGACTTACATAGTACAGAATCACACCGATACAAATTGCAGAGTTGTTACCAGTAGGAAGAGATTTGGTCCAATACTTCAAGTCTTAAGATAGATATGCTCTCACCCAAACATGGCTTTACAACATCTAAAACTGTACAGATATATGATGATGCCGAACAAAATTTTCTAAAATGCAGACCAAGAAAGTTTCTGACAAACAAACGTACGCACATGTCTACATAGGAGAAAAGAAACTACTGGAGGCAAACAATGTAAGTTTGTCCTGAGCAGGGACGTGCACAGGTACGGGCTATTGTTGCCCGGGCAACGGCCCATTTCCCCTTTTTGGCTGACCTGCCCCTCTGGAGAGAGCGAGAGGTTTTTTTTTCTAAATACATTGAATAATCAAAATTAAAAAAATGTCATAAATAAATTCACCATTTACATCCCATCTATAAGTAATGTGGCTATTGTCTCTGCTAAGAGTGTAACTCTCTGAGCTGGCCTTTCTAGTATTCGGACTCATGTTAATGTTTCGAAATGATTTAAGTGCAGTAACTTGCGGTGCCACATCACGTTTCTTATTTCTAGTGTACTAACTAGTTCAAGATGTCTTAAACCTTCTAGATCCGGTTATAACATAGGGACGACTGTACAGGAAATTTCGTGTAATACGTGTTTTACAGGTGACAATTGCCCAAAGTATAAAAACTTTCTAACAATACGGAGGGTTATTTGTCAATTTCAACCTGATAGGGATCGGAGTTCCTGGTCCCTGACACGGCTGTAAACCTCCCCGGATAACCGAGATTTTGGTCTTTTCACGGGGAGGGGTGGCTTTCTTATTTATATATCTGGTTTTGCTAATAATGTAATTGATTAAACTTTGTCATAAGTGTAGTAGTAGAGTATTGTGTTATGTTATTACCTTATGAAGTATAGCCGACTGTAAAAAACAAAACGCCAGTATAGAGTTAGAGTATAGATTACAATCTTTGATGATTTTTTTTTACCCCTGTTAAGTTACACACAACTAGAACGTTCTGGTATCGGACTATTTTATCTCGGAAGTTATTAATGTGTAATTTATTTGAGTGGATTAATTAATTTGGTCAAGTATGCGTAATAAGAATAAGAATCAGTTCAAGAAATACTCGTGCTCATTACACATTCCATAGATTAATAGAATAAATTAAAATCATAAAGATACTTGAATTATTGTCTCGCTACAGGTTTAATAATTCTCTGTACCGTCATTTAGGATGTACCTTCGCCATCGTCACTTCCCAAGAGACTCTCCTTCCACGCTAGCTTTTTCTCGCGCTCTGCCGCGCAACTCCTCAAATAGAAGCGCCCCGTACATTCTTCTTCCTCTATCTCTTCTTTTATAATCGACCAACAACAGGCGTCGCTCTGTGTATGTTATGATTAACACCACGAATAGTACTAATTAAGCTGGT